>NW_027225614.1:0-300000 GCF_038994185.2 Dermacentor albipictus
CTGTTCTCAATTTGCAAGTTGTGCACCAGGCTGTACGGATTACTGCAAACTCATCTGGCTCGCACGTAATAGTGGGGAAGCATGAAAATCGGAGAAATTCATTTTACACTACAAATTATTTAGTGCGGAGCTAAACCTTGGTAAATTGTTGCAATGACAGTAAGCAAAATTTCTTTCTGTCATTTTTTGGCCGATGACTACAGTATGTTATTTAGCACAACACATCGACCTGTGCTACTCATCATGATGATCAGGTGAGCCTGAACACTGCACAATGATCGCATGCCTTCTGATGTTGATCAGTATTGTGTGGGCTCTTTGTTTGAAGTTGTTGTGTGAGTTTGCTCATGCTTTACATGAAAAGTTGCCGACGTGGCGATAAAAATGTAATCGATAAGTACATCTTAACAAATCGCCACTATGTATATGCTCGTTTTAGTTAATTATGTTGTTTCATTATTGCATTGCATGTGTGGTTATGGTATCAATTTCGACATTTACCTTCATCAATCCGGCTGAGCTTCCGGCTTGCAACCAGGGCTGGTATAAAGCGAGGATTTTTCTCCTCGATTATGATGCGTTCTGCGTTCATATCATCCACCATTCATGAATGATCAATCTTGGTGCAAACATTTAGGGAGATCGCCATTTGGACCATTGGCAAAGCGTGATGAGCGAAAGAACTGCATGGAATCGTTGCATTATCAGGGCACCAGGGGCGTAGCCAGGGGGGGGGCTTATGGGGCTTCAGCCCCCCCCGAAATTTTTTCGTGCTGTCCATGCACCGCCGACCAAAGCGACCCCCGGCGCCGGAAATCACTCTTGATTTTGTCTAGAATGTCTTTTTGACGCTCGAAAAGACATTTAACCGCGAAGATTGCAAACTCGGGCTGGATTTCGTGGCAATGCCCATACGCCGGGAGTCAAATAACGCCAAGCAGTCCCATCCGGGCACAAAGTTTCAAGGGTGCTTTGACGGTGAGCGGGCTCACCGCGGCATCTCACTGAGGCCACGGAATCTATGGAGCGCATGGATATCAATTGCGAAACTTTATGGGTATAAATCTCATAAGCTCTTGATGTGAAAGGTGCATTGACATTTCCAAAGTTGTGCTTTAGATTTTCAATTGCGGAACTTTGTGGGTTTAATGTTGTTATAAACATTTGACGCCAAAGGTCTATTGACTTTTCCAAAGTCTTACATCGGAACATACAACGAGACAAGCCAAATCAACACACTAGCAGATGAGTTGACAAAGCAGGCAGCGAGGTCCAATGAGACGAAGCGTTGGGGTGGTTCATTTGTGCCGTCATGTCACATAAAAAAATATCAACATTTTTTTTAACCTGCCCCAGAACATCCATGTGAAGACACTAAAGCCAAAGTAAATACGTTCTTATTTACTTTTTCTACTTTGACTTTTATTCGCGAGGACACATTGAGGCTCCTCATTTTTTTTTTGTTCTCGCTACCCTACCCGCGGCCTGCCAGAGCCAACCAGAGCGCATACGTTTTTTTTTTTTTTGTTCTCGCTACCCTACGCGGGCTGCCAGAGCGCATGGCCCCGACCACCGTGCGGTACACTTCGGTGCGCGTTCGGTTTGCTCTGGCCGAGTGGATTTTCACCGGACAGAGTTTTGGACGCTTTCTGGCTAGCAGACGAGAAAAAAAACAATGGTCGCTCGCCGCCATCACTGTGGGGACTCGAAGGATTGCACCGCATTCCTTGAGCGGAACCTTTCCGGAAAGTCTTCTTTCGCCGCTGTAGGATACTGAGCAGTATGCGTATGGTTCTCAGTGGACCAAGCGTCTCATGTTTTCTTCGGTATTCCTTCCGTAGCCCCATTAGGTGCCCGAAGTAGGCATTAGATTCTGGCCAAGATACTTTCCTATGCGTTTTTTTTTTTTTCATTTCGGTGTCTCCGTCACACAGAAAAAAAAATACATTGTTGCGGCGCAGCGAATTGTCGCATGGTGAAAGTCCGATTTTGATACTTCTTTTGCGGAAAGTACTGGGCGACGGGATGCTTCAGTTGCCAGATACTCTTATTATATTATTGCGAAAGCAATTATATGGACACTCCAGGCGCTTTCCTGCCATCGCCCTCATGTTTCGTATAAAGTCCAAGGGTGATAACATCGTGGCCACGCGCTGCATGCTGTATGTGCGAGTGAAAGCGTAGGAGGGGAGGTGGAATGGGTGAGCCGACGATGGTGGCTCAGTCTTGTGTGCGCAAAGGAGAAAAGCGGGGAGCAAGCGAGCCACCTTCCGTCGCGCGCAATACATCGGGGGGAGTGGATGGAATGGGGGCGGAATCTAGGATTCTGTGAATCTATGATTGTGCAACATGTTTATTTGCCTTGTTTGACGCATTATATACAGTTACTTCTTTATTACAGTATTATATATGCAATATACAGTTATTACAGTTATACAGTTATTAGACGCATTATATACAGTTAACTTATACAGTTACATCTATAGACTCATTGGAGACTTATACGTGTACTTAAATATCTTGTTGCGAGATTTTGTGTATACATGCAATGAACTTTGTTTCCAGTGACACTTTTTTGTCCTTTATCAAGCCGTATTATCGCATTTGCATATCCCATTGTATCTTTGCATTTCTAATGTACGAGGGCGAGTCAAATGAAAGTGAGCCCACCCTAACCGCGCAATAATGGTTCGGTTCATTATCTGCGATGCATGCGCGTAGGAGAACGGCATGTCTCATTTACAAAAGTGACACGCAGGTGTGAAGATAAATGTTCTTTAATGCTCTCATACACTGGGTTGAATATGGTTGCGTCACATAATGGACACTTCAAAAGTTGAACAACTCGGTGTCGCGAAGTTTTTGATAGCTGAAGGTATTTCCAAAACAGAAATTAATCACCATATCACTGCCGTGTACGTTGAACACTGCATTTCATTGACCACTGTGAAGCGTTGGAGCAAACGGTTCAAAGGGCGTTGCAAAGGCATTCCAAGACCGGGCCAAAACCATCGCGCAATCACCCCCCACACAATTTCAAAGGTTCATGAGCTGCTGAAACAAGAACGCAGGATAAGCATCGATGAACTGGCAGACCGTCTGAACATCAGTCACGGTTCGGTTCACGCCATAATTCATGAGCTTCTCGGTTATCGGCTCTTTGGTGTGCAATGGATTCCCAAGATTTTTATCCATCGCGAGAAGACGGAGAAGTTTCGCGCTGCCTTGACTCATCTGATCGGGTATCACAATGAGCATGACGACTTCTTGTTTGCAACTGTGATCGGGGACGAACCTTGGTGCCACTACTACGAGCCTGAAACACGACGGCAAAGCTTACAGCGGAAACATTCGAATTTACCACGCCCAAAGAACGTAAAGGCCATCATTTCCGCTGGAAAGGTGTTGTTGACTTTTTTTTCGATCGACAGGGTCCATTACTGATAGAATTTGCTGAATCTTGAGAGGCTATCAATTCTTTCCGATATTGTGAAACGCCAGAACGGCAGCGTGTCGCAATTAAGAACGAACAACGTGGAAAATTGACGAATGGGGTCATCTTGTTCCACGACAATGCCTGTCCCCACGTCGCTTATGTGGTTAATACAAAACTGGCAAAGTTCAAGTGGGAAACGCTGCAGCATCCGCCATACAGCTCAGACCTGTCACCTTGCGACTTCTACATTTTGGGGCAACCGAAAAAACAGCTCAAGGGAACCAGATACAGACTTTTTGAAGCAGCAACCCAAGAAGCTTTATAAGACGGGAATCACGCAACTCGTTAGTCAATAGGACTAATATCTAAATTCTCATGAAGACTACTTTTAAATAAAGTACCCCGTTGTTGGCTCATTCTATTGACTTGCCCTCATATATCTTGCAGAACTCCTGCTTTTTATACGTGCTCTCTGTCGCGACTATAACTTCGGTGCAATTACTCACGATACACGACAAGGGACAGCTACTCCTGCGTAATACATTGGAACAAACGACAGCGACATTGAGATTTTTCACTGGCCATTGCATATATACAAGAATGTAAGCACGGTTCTTGAATGGCAAAGTTTCATTAAGATATTTGTCCTCAACTTGTTCAGTTCATTGCCTTTTAATTTTTCATATCAGCTGCATGCACTGCTTTCCTGGTTTCGAACTGATATAGTTCTAAAGTTCGTGTGATATTTTCTTTACTTAATAAATAGACAAAGAACATGGAAACATGGGGCACAATTTTTGGCACATACGAGTGTAATATTTTATGAAAAAAACATATTTTACTTGTATTTACAGAGCGTAGCTTTCAAGACTTCGTTTGCAGATAATGCAGTTATTATTCATGTATTTGATCCCTCGATAAATTGTTTAAGAGGAAGCTTTAGCTCGGGCCCAATCCGACGCGGCCTACTCAAATACTTGTAAAACGCAGAAACGCTTTTCTGAGATAATCCTGCTAATCGATTTTATTGAAATTGGTTGCATTTGAGAGAGAAAATTAAATCCTAGTGTCTGTTGCAAACAGAACTTCGATTTAGGGCCTGAATTTTGTTTAAAATATTTGGGAAAATTCGAAAGTTTGAAAAAATAGAACCACGGCGTTTACAAACTGATAGCTATGCGTGAAGAACAGATACTGGGGTTCTGTAAACGGCATTTATTATAACAGTCAAAGCAGACAAGTTTGCTGTGTCAATTTGTATCTTACGTGAATTGGTTACGTTGTGTACAAGGGTTCTGCAAAAGCCGTATTTCCACAATACTAATTTTTTTGAGATTCATGTGTAACATATCTATTTTGTCCGCTGTAGATGTACTATTAGGTGCAATTCACAGAATTGTGATATCATTTTTCATTGTTGAGTCACGTTTAGTTGAGTTTTAAGCTTGATAGTTTCGTTTCCTGAAAATTTTAATTTTGGCCAATTTTTAATAAATAATTGACCTCCTAAATGAAACATTCGAAGCCAGTAGTCACTAGAATTAAACTTTTCGTTTTAAATGCCGCAAACCTCCTCAAGTTTGGTGTAGTGGTTACAGGGAAAAACGAATTCCCCTTCTACATGTACTTAAATAGGAGCACCTGAGCTAAAGCTTCCTCTTTAGTAGGAGGCTAAGCTGCAACGTGCAGCTACATATATATATATATATATATATATATATATATATATATATATATATATATATATATATATATATATATATATATATATACATTGGGCCAGTGGCGTAGCCCCCCCCGAACAAAATTTCTGGCTACGCCACTGCAGGGCACTGGTTGTCGATTCAACAGAACCCGCACCGAAAGATATACCGTAATTGAGCCGGGTAGAGAAATCACGCCAGGTTCAAAGCGCCTGAACAGCGGGCTGGCATGCACCATTACGAGAGTAGTCCTCGTAGCTTTCTCAGTCTAGTGGTGTTCAAAGCAAGTTTGAGGGTAATGCCAAGGAGAGAGAGAGAGAGAGAACGAAGAAACGTTATGCAAAACTGCACGCGACCGTAGGTAGCTCCTCCGCTCGGAGTTCCTTCTGCACCTCGGACCTGTTCGAACGTCTCCGATCGAACTCACCAACCAACCTCCATGCCGCCCGTGTGCTGCACCTACGACCGCGCTTTCGAGCGTAGCCCTTTTTAGGGCTCCCAAGGGTGCACACGCAGTCGGAGGTACCTTCGTCCAGGGCTTCTTTCCACTGCACTGAGGATGTCCGTCTCCGACAACCCAGTGCAGGGGCCACGCGGCCCCACCTCAGCGCACTCGCCGGCGCTCAAACTGCTTCTTGCGGAAGCGAGACGGCAGTTTTGTGCCACCGCCGAGAACGAGGAGCAGCCTGTCGAGGCTGCAGCCCCATCCCCGAGGTTTTTACGCTCGGGAACCTGCAGGGACACTGCCCCAGTCGCAACACAGCGTCGTCGACGCGGCCGTGCTGCCCCGCACAACGACGACGACTGCGGAGACAACACCGGCAGCGAGAGCGACGACGAGACTGCCAGCTCGCGCCGCTCTAGCAGCTGCCCGCCTTCCTGCTCCTACTCATCAACCAGCGAGAGCAGCAGCGAGGACAGCCAGCTGACACTGGCCACGGACTCGGCGAGCAGCCGTTCCCCGTCGCCCACCGCCCAAGAAGAAAGGGTCGGCACCCCCGCTACTGCTGAACCAACTGCGGAAGCCGTGCCCCATCGTACGCCGCACGAGCCCCCGGAACCGGAAGGCGCCCACGCCGAGACCGAGGCGAGCACGCGCGCGGCGGAGAGCGACGCTCCCGTGAGCGACCCCACGGCGCATGCGCCGCCCTGCCACGTCACGGCGCACACGCAAGGCGATGCCCCGCCTCCACCCGCGGACCCTCTCCTCCCCGGCGCGAAGCAGCCGGGTAGGAAAAAAAACAGCCGGCGTAAGCGCCGGAACGTGCGGTCGGTAACCATCACCACCGTCGCTAAAATCGGCGTACGTTCAAGCGCCCCTGCTGCGGCACAAGACACCGCACCGACCAGTGAAGGACGGGAAACCGTCCTGTACCGACCGCTCGCGAGGAAGGCACATTTCCTTGCGGCATCACGCGATGCAATTGCCGCATTCCTGGCCGGCGTTTCGGGGCGCATCGAGTCCGGCCGAACTTGCGACGGAACGTCGTGGCCGTCGACGCGCTGCCTGGCACAGACCTGTCTGCGCTGCTCGCCGTCCGGGTGATTTGCGACGTGCCCGTCAAGGCGAAGGCACTCATCGCCGACTCTTGCACGGGCACGCTCTTCAACGTGGACCCGGCGATCGATGGACCTTCTATCATTGAGGGGATCGAGAGCCGGGTGCCCGTACTCGCCGTCACCCGGAGCGGCGATGTGGCAACACTCCGATTCGCTGGGAGAGACGTGCCGGAAGAGGTTCACCTCTTCAAGCAGCGCCGCAGCGTACGTCCGCAGCTGCCGCGGCCGTTGCAGTGCGGTCGATGCGGGCTTTTCGGGCACGCCACGGTGACATGCTCCCGCGAGCCACGCTGTCTACAGTGCGCGGGGTCGCACGCGACGACCGCCTGTACTTCAAAGCGGACGCGATGCATCAACTGCCGAGGCCCGCACGAGTCGACAGAGCCGCGCTGCCCCAACTGGCAGCTCGAGCGGCGGGTGGCGAGCATACTCGCGAGAACCGTTCCGCGCATCACGCGCAAACAAGCCTTGGTTCTCGCAAGGAGCAATGCCCCTGCCGCGCGGAATCAGCAGCCGGCCACCACCACAGCACAGCGCGACCCCGAGCCTCGACCATCGCCGCTGGTTCAGCCGGGCCGATCATTCCGTGACGTGCTGGCCGCCAACACAGCGCCGCAGCCAGCCGCCGAGAGCAGCTCCGCCCAACCCCGCAGCACGACAACACCCGATGCACGTGACCTCGTCATAACGACGCTCGCGTCGGCATTGCGTGCACTTTTGGAATCGGTACCTGCCGACTCCCCAGCGCGCCACATGTGTGTGGCAGCACTGGAAATGCATGACACCCTGATCCAGCATGGCTAGCACACCAGTGGGGCAACGGCCGCGCATTGTTCAATGGAATGTTCGTTCAATGCGCCGCCGACATCCAGAGCTGGCGGATGGGGCTCTTTCGGACGGATGCGACGTGCTTGCTTTGCAAGAAACCCACGTCCACCCGGGAGAGCTCAATCTGCCGGGCTTCGTCAGCTACCACAGTGCTGCTGGCTGCGAGCAGGCGTCATGCACGGCCATTCCGTGTACCGATTCCACTCATCCGGCTGGGCGTTCTCGCGCATCACTTTACGTACGCGCTGGGCTCCCTCAAGCCGTGGTGAGTGTGGACGATTTGCCGTGCGCGGGCGTCGAGTGCGTGGCGGTGACCGTGCGAATCGGGACAACCGACACGTGCGTCGCGAGTGTTTACGCGTGCTGCGGCGGCCGCTGGGACAAGGAGATGGTCGTCCGGCTGTCACAGCGTGTGCGCGGCGACCTCGTGATGTGCGGTGACTTCAACTCGCACAACACTGCGTGGGGTTCGAGCCACACCGACAGCAGTGGCCGGGACCTACTTGACGCCATCCAGCAGGCGGGTCTGCTGATAGCCAACACGGGCGTTATCACCTTCGCCCGTCGTGGCTGCGAGGGAAGTGTGTTGGATCTCTCGCTAGTGTCGGAACGCTGCCATTACATCTGGCGCCGCAGCCCCGACATGCGAGGGTCCGACCACTACCCAATCCACCTCGAGCCCCGCCGTGCCGCCCACCTACCGACGCGTGCGTACAATGTTGTGAATTGGCCGCGATTCCGGGAACTGTGTGCTACAGTGCCAGTCTCGGAGTGCAGCGGGTTTTTCCAACACATCGCGCAGTGCGCGCGTGCCACGTCGACTCGCTGTGTCGTGCCGGCCGGGACGCCCGTTCCCGACATCAAGCAGCTGAACCTCCGCGCTGCGCGTCGCAGAGCCGAGAGGCTAGCGCTGCGTTCGGGCCAGCGCGAACATTGGACTGTGTACAACCGGCTGGACGCGGTATGCCGTCGCCACGCGAAGCAGCGCCGCAACGCCAGCTGGTCCAGCCTCTGCTCGTCGCTGGAACGGGCGAGCGTGCGATCGAGCCCGTGGCGAATCCTGGGGGCGATCCTGCGGCCCCGCCTTCCACGCTGCCCCGCCCTCTCCATCGCCGTGGCGCGCGGCATCACGAACGGTCAGCTGGCCGAGCTCCTCGCTGAGACGTTCTGCCCGCCGCCCACCGTCCGTCCACCGGCGCCGCACGTGCTGCAGCCGCAACCGCACCCAAGGCGCGAGCTGCTTGCCCCGGAGCGATACTTCCCATCGGCCGGGATCCTCGAGGACATCAGGGCGCTGTGCGAGGCTGACTTCACTATCGGTGAGCTTCGCACAGTGCTCACATCGAGGAAGCGCCGCTCAGCACCAGGTTCCGATGGCGTCACATATCAGATGCTTAGGAACCTGGATGGTGACCAGCTCCTGCTGCTGCTCGACGCCTACAACCACGTCTGGCGGACCGGCAGCATCCCGGTCGAGTGGAACGAGGCGGTGGTCGTCCCGCTGCTCAAGGCTGGCAAGGCAGCCAGCAATCCTGCCTCGTACCGGCCCGTCTCGCTCACCTCCGCTGCTGGCAAGGTGCTCGAGGCCATGGCGCTGCGGCGGCTCGAGTGGATCACGGCGGCGCTCGACACCTTTGCGGCGGAGCAGAGCGGCTTCCGGCGACTCCGGGCCACAGCAGACTGCCTTGCCGACGTGATCGCCACGCTGGAGACAGCGAAGCGTCGAGGCGAGGCAGGCTACCTCGTTCTCCTCGACGTCGAGAGCGCCTTCGACCGCCTGCCACACGCCACCATCATGGACGCTCTCGATGCGCTCGGAGTGTGCGGACGAATGCGCGGCTACATCGCAGCTTTCCTTGGCGGCCGGACGATGCGGGTTCGCGTTGGGGGAGCGCTCAGTCGGCCGCGTGCGGTTGTGACGGGAGTGCCGCAGGGCAGCGTGCTTAGCCCATTCCTGTTCAACCTCGCGCTGGCACGCATCCCCGACTACATTCCCCAGTTCCCGGCGCACGAGGTTCGCGTCGCAGTGTACGCGGACGACATCGCGTTGTTCGCGATCGGCCCCACCAGCGTCGGCTATGCGGTGCGTGCTTGTGTGCAGCGCGCGCTGGACGGGGTCGACGCTTACATCAGCGGCATCGGCCTCACCCTCTCGGCAGCCAAGACCAAGGCGCTCATCGTGCACCCAAAGTACGATGGGCAGTACCGCACGCCGCGCTTCACCCTCCATGGAGTGCTACTTCCGTGGGAGAAGCGGGTTCGCTACCTTGGCCTTGTCATCGACCGACGGCTGAACTGGTGTGCTGCAGTAGCTGCCCTGCGGAAAGGTGCCGCGCAGGTGGCGGGCGCTGCGCGATCCCTGCTCGCTCGTGGCCAGGGCTGCTCGCCGTCTCTCGCACTACGCCTCTACAACTCCGTGGCCTCAGCGCGGATCCTGTATGCTCTGCCGCTGGCGGATCTGCAGCCAACGCAATGGAAGGTGATGGACGCGGATCACCGAGCCGTCATCCGCCAGTTCCTGTGCCTCCCGCGGTCTTCACAGAGCGGCGCCACTCTCGCCGAGGCGGGGGAGACACCCATCTCTCTCCGTGCCGAGGGGCGGGCCCTCAACCACGTGGAGCGCCTGCATCGCTCGCGGCACGGCCAGCAGCTGATCAGCCGGCTGCACTCTCTCCCGAGCTCCGGCATGGGTCGCCGCGCCGCCCAGTTCGCCAGCCTGGTACGGGGTGGCGCCACGTGTGCGTGGCTTGCTCCGCCCCCGCATCGAGAGCGTCGTCTGCTCGTCCGCACGACCATCCCTGGCGTTCGAGGCAAGCGCAATACAGCGCTCTGCGCCTTGCAACAAGAGACGGCTGCAGCCATCAGCGAGCAGCTGGCCGGCCGGGTCCTCGTCTTCACCGACGGCTCCGTCTTGCGGGACGGTGCTGCTGCTGCCGCGTGCGTAGCTCCTGAGATCCCCGCGCACAGTCAGTGCCGCGTTTTGAACGCGGTCTCATCTACGCACGCGGAGCTGGCGGCCATCGACTTGGCGGCCGAGCTCATATACCGGCGGCGCATCCCTGCGGCGGCCATCCTCACGGACTCCCGCGCGGCACTACACATGCTGGCCAGAGCCGACCAGGGACTCCCGCTGATTCAGCGCCTCCTACACAAGATGCGTGGCGTTTGCGAGCAGGGATGCGACCTCGTTCTGCAGTGGGTGCCTGCCCACATCGGCATACACGGGAACGAGGAAGCGGACCGGCTCGCGAAGGCCGCACACACTGCGCCAGTGCCCCGGTCGCTCGTGGTGACTCCCTTTGACGTCGCCCGTCACACCGTGGCCGGCATGCTACAAGCGAGACACCCGGACGCCCGCGTCGCCAGTGGCAAGCCGCCAAAGTTGCTGCCACGTACGGGCCTTCACCGACGAGACCGGGCGCTGCTGCTTCGCCTCCGCATCGGCTGCTACCGCACCGCGGCAAGGACACACCGCATCCAAGGTACGGGGAGCCCTCTTTGCCTCAAGTGCGCCGATGTGGAGGACTTGGAGCACGTGCTGTTACGGTGCCCAGCATACTCTGCTCAGCGCGACGCGCTCACGAGCGCTTACCGCCGCCTCGGACTGCCGTGCGACAACACCGAGGCGCTCCTGTTCCCGGTGGCGCACTCGTCGCTGACCGGACGCGCCGTCGTGGCGCTGCTTGAATTTTTGGACGGTGCCGATCTGTACGAGCGGCTGTAGCTGCCGCGCCTTCCTGACGTACCCTTACCGCTGGGCTATCTATCACTCTTTACTCTATTTTTTTTTCTCTCTACTCTTTTTGTCCCTTTCCCCTCACCCGTACAGCGCCGTGGAGGTGCCCTCGCACGAGAGGCAGTAACAGCGCTGTACTTATCTCTTCCTTTTTCCCCTTTTAAAACCACTCACACAGCTCCTCCGCTCTGCAGCGCAGGGGTCCAGCGGTCTTAATTAGCTGTCTTTCTCGCTTGGCTATCCAGGTTGAGCTGGTCAGCGCTGCCTGCCATTGCTGTCTGGCGGGGTACGTGATGTGAGCGATGTCTGGTGTGCATGCGCAGATTCATACCACGTGCTAAAGCGCAGAGTATTGATGGCAGTGTGGTCATATATAGGAATATGGCCCAGGGTGTATGGCGTGGTAGAGACTCAAGTGTGGATATCTCTTTGTTTGAAGTTTCCGCCTTGTTACGGCTTCATATCTCGGCACAAAATTATGAAGCGATGGTCGTGAAAAGTGACAGTGACGTAGGATCTGCACGTAGGTTAATGGTGGCGGCTCGCAGTAGAACTGCTCGGCTCGTCCTTCTCGCGGCTCCCGGCGTGCATGCGCTCGGGCGTAGGCGTGTATCTGCTGATTGCGCATAGAGATTCATGTCCCATTGTTCGCACGATTTGTATGTACGGTGGGAGATGGTGTCCTCCACTAATAATGCGACGTGTGGCGCTGGAAATTAGGCCCAAATAATTTCGGCATGCCTTATGAGAGTCTGTCAAAACTATGACGCACTTACAGTGTGGTCTCGTCGAGATGGCTAATGCTGTCGCTAATTCTTCTGCCTCCTCCGTACTCGCTGTGGAAAGCGACGACGCATTTACTCCGGCCCCGTGATTGTCGACTATGCTGGTGAGGAATGCGGTGCTTCTTGCGGTGCTAGCCGCCCCTATGTACAAGACATTGGGGTGGTTCTTATACATTCTCGGGACCGCTAGCACTCGGGCTTGTCGCCATCCCATGTGGAAGTTCGGGTGTATGTTTCTGGCAATAGGTGAAACATCCATAGTTTCCTGTATTTGTGTGGGAATTTTTGCCAATGCGCTGGTCTTCCGTATAGAATATCCAAGAAGTTCCCAGGTGCAACGTCCCGCTATCGTGCGTTGTAACCTTTCCTTTTGGCTTACCAGGTAGGCTTCTATGATTCGCCGTTCCTTATTGTACACGCCTGTTTCCTCAAGGCGAGAAGTGGCCTTACCGGGCCGGAGTCCGAGCAGTTGCTTAAACGCCCTGCTAATCAGCCGGTCGAGAACTTCCTCTTCCGCATTGCCTAAATTTATATATGGTACCGAATACACAATGCGGCTTGCTATCAGAGCCTGTTTTAGACGGATGAGGTCCTGTTCCTTGAGTCCCGTCTTCCCGCTGGTAATTTGTTCCATCAAGCGCAAGGACTGCGTCGACGTGTATTGTTACATCTGCATAACGCATCCTCCGCCCCCGTATTTTTTAAGGGCAAGCCGAGGATACGAAATCTCTGCGCTTTGGTTATTTCCCTAGGACCTATTCGGGGCAGATACATGTTCGGTGCCAGAATTACTGATCGTTCTGGTGAGCACTTCTCGATTACTAGGAGCTCCGACTTTCCCTGCGCACATTGCAACCTGCTTGTCTCCGCATATCTTGCTACAATGTTTACTGCCTCCTGTATTGCCTCTCATTGTTCTCCTATGGACCCACCGACCGTCCATGTCGTGATGTTATCTACATACAAGGCATGTCTGATCGCCAGTATTTGCTCGAGTTGGGCTGGGAGTTTCATCATGGCCACGTTGAAAAGTGCCGACCACGGCACTGCTCCTTGTGGTGTTCCTCTATTAGGTGTGGGTGCTCGCTGTGACCTCACATTTCCCGGCCTTATTGTGGCTGTACGATATATGAAGAAAGCTGTCACGTAGTTCTAACTTCGTCGGCCACAATTCTTAAAGCTGTTTTCTATTTTTGCTTTTTTGAGTTATTTAACAAGTTCATTCTGTTTTACAATAAGAGAAATTTCGTGTTTAACGACAGTTATGTGTTTTGTATTACAGGAAATGTTCTGGCTTCTGTTTTCAGTTTTTCTGTTATTTTACTAACATTTTCTGTTGTATTTCACATAAAATGTATGTGTAAAACAATTATCCATGTTGAGGGACCGAAAAAGTTCTCTTTTCTGTTTATATTTTCTGTTACTTCGCTTTTTTTCTGTTCCACTGTACAGAAGTTTGATGTGCAAAGAGAATTTTCTGTCGTGATGAATAATGGGCGAACCAGGATTGCCGATGAAGCCAACACTTTGAAAGGACATTTCACTTCGTGAGGGCAGTTGCCGCCCTCACGAAGACAATTTTCTTTGTCGAAACGTTGACTGCAGCTGATAGTCTTTGTTCGACCACTCTTTGTCACTTCTAGCCCCCGTGTTCATGTGAACTTCGGTCATGTTTGAGTTTTCTATCGCGCGTCACATAGTCATTATAAAATAACAAATATCATGTAAATAGGCAGCTGGTCTGAAAACGAAAATTAGGCTGCGTGGTGAAACTGAAAAAAAATCAACTATAGCGCTAAAAAAGACAAAGGTCACACGTAATTCTCGTGTATGTGTCCATTTTTACTTTACTCAGTTTTCTTGCGGGGCTCTTAAATATGGCCAACACTTTTTCTCTTAGCGGCTCTAAGAAATAATTTGTAATTTAAGACATTGTAGAAGAAAAGGAATTTTTTGTTTTATTTTTCGTCAGAAAATCACTGGACCGATAAATATGAAAACAGCAATAATAACAGAACTGCTATTGCGCACTGGGTTCAGAAAACAAGCAGCACCGGTATTCCTCCAGGTGTTATAACAGCTTTAAAGTCAATTTTCCAGGCTATAGATGAGCTTTCGTTTGCCATGGATCGCACAAGTACGTAAACAAGGAAGAACAGAAAAAACGTACATGCCTTTTCAAAGCAATACAAGCGAAGTAAATAAATACGCACACCTTTGTGTATAACAGGCACTGATGGCCAATTTGCTGAACTCACTCGACCCCATCAGTAAATTTGTTTTGAATTAGTTACGGCATGTATTCATGTACAAATTGGCGACACACAATAGAATCAAGATGGGTGTGTAGTCTGTATCGGGCATCATCGTAGGTGTGTATTATGTATTATGGCACAGTGTCCAGATATTGTAAAGTGCACGTTGAAGTAGATGTGAGTATTTTCAAGATTCAGACACAATCGAATGCATTTTCGATGTAAAATGGAAGTGTTGTGTCAAGTCACATAATCTTTTAAACATCGTATAGCTAACTGGCAAAATAGCAAAGCTGTTCTCCCCTGAAACTCGAATAATTTAATTTCACTCCAACACTTGCTTTCATCTATAAATGAATTCTGGGGTGTTATGTGGCAAAACCATGAGTTTATCATGAGGGACAAAGTAGTGGGGGACTCCGGATTAATTTTGATCACCTGGGGATCTTTAACGGGCCCCTAATGCACGAAACACGGGCGTTTTTGCATTTCGCCCCCATCGAAATGCGGCCGCCACGACTGGGATTCGATTCCGTAACCTCGTGCTTAGCAGTGCAACCCCATGGCCGCTTAGCCACCGCGGCGGGTGCTTTTAACAACGGTCGAATTGAGAACGCTTTATGTTCGTAACGTATAAATGTTGCTAAAGATGGCGAGAAAGAGAAATACTTTTATTGTTCAAACGGATTTTGATGGAATGATCGGAGTCCCGTCTTAGTCCAGACCTCACTGCAGCCTCGGCCTCCCGCTTGATCTCCCATTGCCACATTGTTTGGGGTGTTTTTTCAAACGGGTGTGATTCACAATCCAATGTAATGCGTTGCAGTATTGGTATGCCGCCGTACCACGTAATGTGGGCCCTGCAGCGAATGGGGAACATGGTATTTTATAATTTAGGGCGGAGGAATACCCCCGTGTGCATTTTGCGTCAGCTGGCAGCTTCCTCTGCGCTGAGTTGTGGGTGAGAGGGAGGTTATTTCTTATCTGGTAGCGCGCTGATGAGAGAGAATCTCTCAGTCATTCGTTTTACTGGGGTTGCTACGGTGGATGCCCAGGAGAGTCTCAGTCGAATTTGCCCAGTTAATAGTACCTCGAGCTAGCGAATCGGCCAGTTGGTTCCCTTCCAGGCCCGTGTGGTCTTGGCACTATACGATGCGCTGATGATGGGCGAATTTTGTCCGTAGCATAGAGTGACTTGCCTTGTCACGTAGCGCCTAAGAAGCAAGCGATGTGGTTGTTGTGAGCCTGTTATTAGGGTGACACTCTTTTGCGTGCTTTCTGCGAGAGCGGAGGCCATTGCCACGGTGAAAGTTTCGGCGGCAGCCGGAGTGCCTGCCCTGACGGATTCCCTAAATTGCTGTTGGGCTTTCGTGTCGACGATTGCCACTGCGTGTGACTTGCTGTTTTGCATTTCGCTGCTGCGTCGGTGTCTACTGTGTTGTACATGAGATTATCTTTAGCTGCTGCTAAGACAACACAAACGCACACAACTAAGACAAAGTGAGGAGTAGACAACACAAGCAGCAGCTTGTGTTGTCTACTCCTTACTTTGTCTTAGTTTGTGTGCGCTTGACCTTGATATGCCGTGCATGCAGGGGTTCGTTCGTGTGTGTATATATATATATATATATATATATATATATATATATATATATATATATATATATATATATATATATATATATATAATTCGAATCGCAATCGCCGTGGCAATCACTCCGTGGCACTCCGTGGCAATCAATCGCCGTGGCAATTTGCGCGCGACGGATCGCGCGCAAAGCAGGTTTCTCCCGCAACGGAGGTCGTTGTTACTTCAGTCTGTTGCTTGCCGGTGAAATCGCAGCGACGGCTGCAGGCGACGCAACGAGGAAGCAGCGTGATACATTTTGCCATCTGTTTCGATTAGTAAACGTCACTGGGACGAGAAGTCGCACTTGCTGCTGCAATTTGCCCGAGAGTTTGTGAACTGTTGCCCACAGTTGTATAACACGACTTATTGTGCGTCCAGTGCACAAACGGCACGATTTCGCAGATTGAGCGGCCGCACATCAGAGCCAAAACACGCCTTGCAGAGGCGCACATCATTTTGTCGCATTGGCGTTTCCTCGGACTCCGAAGACGTTCTGGCGGATTTCAACCGTACGAACCAGGCAAGATGTCCAGCGCGTTTGAGCGGTGCAAAGAACCTTGACACGTTCGCACAAAACAATAATCGGTCGTTGCAGCTGCTCGGTGCGCTGGTAATTCGTTCTCTCGGCAAATGCTCATGCGAGGTAACCAGCAAGGACACTGGAGCTTCACAAGCTTCACACGGACGCGCGCTCACACAAACACGCACGCAGTTTATACCATAAATGGTATTTAAAACTCCCATGGGGAGTTTCCAATATCGTGACCTGAAATACCGTGGGAAGCATAATCAGGTCATGTCGTTTTTGTACGCCGTTGCTAACCAACGGGAGTATAATGGCGATATACGCCGTCTTCGCTACGCTATGATGGTGTAAATGATTGGGGCATGGGAGGTTTTGGGGGTGATAAGCCGACAAAATTTCCATCTCGGCTAATTTTTGCTTACAGTGCACAGCGATGTCGTTTATACTGGTTGGATCAAGTTTCCTAACATTGATGACACCGGGCTGTCTGAGATGGAGAAGTGGCACGATGCTTACGCATACGTAGACAACTCCTAGAGAAGTAGCGTGAATTGTATCTGTTAAATATGCTGTATGAATGTAGACACTTGTACATAAGGCTGCTTTTTTAGATAGCGGACGGACAACTGTGGTATTTTCATATGTATGTTTGTACTAAATGCTTCTCAACTCGCAGTGTTTTGTGCTGACAATGCATAAGCACTAAAATAAGATGTGCCACTATACGCCTGTTTCATCCCTTACCGCTGTTTTACTGTAGCAGCCCTTGCATGTTTTCTTGGGCCTGGCATCTTTGCACCGCATTGCAGTAGATTCATCCTATAACTAAAGCCAAGGTTTTTACCGTGACAAAGCAATCTTGTGATCGTTTTGGCTAAACACAATGTTTAAAAAAATGTAATTAGCCGATGACACCGCAAATTTTGTAGACCTCCGCTCGGCGTTGGGAAGCGTTTTTCTGGTCTCCACTGACATCCGGCTCCGTTCACCGAACTCGCATAGGCACATGCACAATTAATTAGATATGAAGATATGAGTGCACTTGTTATAGAGTTTGCTGACAATCAAATGGTTTAGATATATTACATTTATCGAAGATGAACGTATCGTCATGAGCCACAACGCAAACGAATGAGGAAATATATTGCACATATTCTGTAAGCTGTTGTGAAGCTTGAAAGTATTATAGGCTTGAAGCGCTGTATAAAGAAATTTATCGAAATTGACACAGTCGCGCGTCGTCACGTAGAATATGTTTATTGTAATAAAATTTCACGAAAATACGTTAATGAACAAACCACAAAAGATAAAAACCTGTGGCTTCTAAACTATTTGCTATAAACAAAGAGACAATGATGAGTGAATGACATAATTCGTGGTTTAGTACAGTACCTGAGGGCGCAGTCAACCGCTAAAGTGTGCGGGATCTCCAATGTGTGGCGGAGCGACGCAACATTGCATTGCTGCGCCGCCTACCATCACACAGTGTGGTGTCAAGGCCGGCACTTGCGCGCCAGGCGCGTTTTGCGCAGCCTTGACACCGCGTTGTGCGACGGTAGACGGCGCAGCCATGCAGTTTTGTGCCGCTCCGCCCCACATTGAAGATCCTGCATACTTGGTGACTATATATGTACTTGGAAAAAAAAAATCTACCCCCGCCGTTAGCGGCAATGCGCGCACCATTTGGACAAACAAGGAGTAATGAATTCGAAAGGATGGATATGCGAAATTTACATATCTTCTGAAGCACTGCCTAAAGTTTCGTTCCGTTCACGCAGTCACTGTTCCGTCCTGTGCGCTGCAAAGCCTTCGTGCGCTGCCGTTACAAACAGAGCCAACGGAGGCCGGCTGAGGCAAGCAATGGACGCATCACCAAACATGGTGGCGCCTACGGGAGCGCGGTGAAAAGAATGTGTCGAGGTACAACATCTGCGACCGCAGTATCCAGGCTAAGCAGCACACAAAGCTACGCGGACGATTGCTATGTGCGCGCCCTGGCCGCACTACAGCCTGGCCATGCTGCATGGAGCGGCATATCTTTGTCTTGCACGGGCTTCGGTCGGATAGTTGTCAAATCTACATTGGGCGCTATGAAACGCTATCAGTTGCTCAATATGAAGCGATGTCTGCGAAGACGTCTACACAGGAGTGCGGGAGACCGGAGCGCTTTCATTGTACATACTAACCTCGCGAGGCGCGGCAGGCGCACGGCGCGTACACGAGCTAGCTTGCGCGCGCTGGCGAGCGTACGTGGCCGACTTTATGAAGGCGTCGTCCTCAATTTAAGTAGAACCCTTTTCGTAAGCCTCCAGATTTCTGCCCCGTAGGTGAGTACTGGTAAGACACAGCTGTTATACACTTTTCTCTTGAGGGATAATGGCAACCTGCTGTTCATGATCTGCGAATGCCTGCCAAAGGCACCCCAGCCCATTATTATTCTTCTGATTATTTCACTCTCATCATCCAGATCAACAGTCACTACCTGTCCTAAGTAGATGTATTCCCTTACCACTTCCAGTGCCTCGCTACCTATCGTAAACTGCTGTTCCCTTCCGAGACTGTTAAACATTACTTTAGTTTTCTGCAGATTAATTTTTAGACCCGCTCTTCTGCTTTGCCTCTCCAGGTAAGTGAGCATGCATTGCAGTTGGTCCCCTGAGTTACTAAGCAAGGCAATATTATCAGCGAATCGCAAGTTACTCAGGTATTCTCCATTAACTTTTATCCCCATTTCTTCCCAATCCAGGTCTCTGAATACCTCCTGTAAAAACGCTGTGAATAGCATTGGAGAGATCGTATCTCCCTGCCTGACGCCTTTCTTTATTGAGATTTTGTTGCTTGCTTTATGGAGGACTACGGTGGCTGTGGAGCCGCTATAGATATCTTTCAGTATTTTTACATACGGCTCGTCTACACCCTGATTCCGTAATGTCTCCATGACTACTGAGGTTTCGACAGAATCAAACGCTTTCTCGTAATCAATGAAAGCTATATATAAGGGTTGGTTATATTCCGCACATTTCTCTATCACCTGATTGATAGTGTGAATATGATCTATCGTTGAGTAGCCTTTACGGAATCCTGCCTGGTCCTTTGCTTGACAGAAGTCTAAGGTGTTCCTGATTCTATTTGCGATTACCTTAGTAAATAGTTTGTAGGCAACGGACAGCAAGCTGATTGGTCTATAATTTTTCAAGTCTTTGGCGTCCCCTTTCTTATGGATTAGGAATATGTTAGCGTTTTCCAAGATTCCGGTACGATCGATGTCATGAGTCATTGCATATACAGGGTGGCCAGTTTCTCTAGAACAATCTGCCCACCATCCTTCAACAACTCTGCTGTTACCTGATCCTCCCGAGCTGCCTTCCCCCTTTGCATATCTCCCAAGGCTTTCTTTACTTCTTCCGGCGTTACCTTTGGGATATCGAATTCCTCTAGACTATTTTCTCTTCCATTATCGTCGTGGGTGCCACTGGTACTGTATAAATCTCTATAGAACTCCTCAGCCACTTGAACTATCTCATCCATATTAGTAATGATATTACCGGCTTTGTCTCTTAGCGCAAACATCTGATTCTTGCCAATTGCTAGTTTCTTCTTCACTGTTTTTAGGCTTCCTCCGTTCCTGAGAGCATGTTCAATTCTATCCATATTATACTTCCTTAAGTCAGCTGTCTTACGCTTGTTGATTAACTTCGAAAGTTATGCCAGTTCTATTCTAGCTGTAGGGTTAGAGGCTTTCATACATTGGCGTTTCTTGATCAGATCTTTCATCTCCTGCGATAGTTTGCTGGTATCTTCCCTAACGGAGTTACCACTGACTTCCATTGCACACTCCTTAATGATGCCCACATGACTGTCGTTCATTGCTTCAACACTAAGATCCTCTTCCTGAGTTAAGGCCGAATACCTGTTCTGTAGCTTGATCTGGAATTCCTCTATTTTCCCTCTTACCGCTAACTCATTAATCGGCTTCTTATGTACCAGTTTCTTCCGTTCCCTCCTCAGGTCTAGGCTAATTCGAGTTCTTACCATCCTGTGGTCACTGCAGCGCACCTTGCCGGGCACGTCCACATCTTGTATGATGCCAGCGTTAGCGCAGAGTATGAAGTCTATTTCAGTTCTAGTCTCGCCGTTCGGGCTTCTCCACGTCCACTTTCGGCTATCCCGCTTGCGGAAGAAGGTATTCATTATCCTCATATTATTCTGCTCCGCAAACTCTACTAATAACTCTCCCCTGTTATTCCTAGTGCCTATGCCATATTCCCCCACTGCCTTGTCTCCAGCCTGCTTCTTGCCTACCTTGGCATTAAAGTCGCCCATTAGTATAGTGTATTTAGTTTTCACTCTATCCATCGGCGATTCCACGTCTTCATAGAAGCTTTCGACTTCCTGGTCATCATGACTGGATGTAGGGGCGTAGACCTGGACAATCTTTATTTTGTACCTCTTATTAGAGCGGTGGCGTAGAGGTAGAACACCCGCCTCGCGTGCAAGAGGTCCGTGGTTCGAATCCCGGTGCCGGCAATTTTCCACCGGATAAAAAAAAATCCGCGTGTTGATAAAATTGCACAAACAGGCCTGGAGTGTAGCCTGATCCCGGTGACTACAACCGGTAACGCACTCCCTCACCAGAGCAGGATTGGCCATCCTGGTGCAGTACTTGGCCACAACCTCCTATATGAACACAACAATCAAACCCTGGCCCTCAGTCCCCAGCAGCTGCGAAGCAACTGACTATGGCGGCGGTCAGACCTGCGACGCAGCAGAGGGTGCTAAGAATCACTGGCTCCGGACAGGCCGCCATTGGAATATTAACCTGGCAACGTTTAATGCTAGAACGTTATCTATTGAGGCGAGTCTAGCAGTGTTATTGGAGGAATTAGAGGGCAGTAAATGGGATATAATAGGGCTCAGTGAAGTTAGGAGGCCAAAAGAAGCATATACAGTGCTTAAAAGCGGGCACGTCCTGTGCTACCGGGGCTTAGCGGAGAGAAGAGAACTAGGGGTCGGATTCCTGAATAATAAAAATATAGCTAATAACATACAGGAACTCTATAGGATTAACGAGAGGGTTGCGGGTCTTGTTGTGAAACTTAATAAGTCTACATTGACGTGTGCCAGTGGTTAGGGTTACCCTTGGTCTTCTCCATGTTGCTGCGCCAAGTACTGCGCTTGGGCACCGGCGTTCTTAGCAACTCGATTTCGCGGTGGTGGGTCTAATGCGAACTGCGACTGTTGGCTATTGTATTTGTCGGAATTGCAGCCGTGACTGTTTGGCAACTCGGAATAACTGGCGCAGTTAAAGCTTTCCCCAATGTTCCCGCGCGGTTACGAATCAGCCGAGCGTCTGCAGTCCGCCGTTTTCGTTCTCCGCTCTATAGCACAGCTCTGGGGACACCTGCAGACTGCTCGCTGGCGTGCCGCAATGTATACGTCACACAAAGGGGTTCACTTGACTATGTTTCGTTTCGTTATTGCGCATTTTTTACTTACTGCAGCGAAGCTTTTTCTGTTGTATTTTGCCGGGTTTGACGTGGCTGCCTGGCTGGTGGGTGTTTCTGGGTCGCTCGCTTTCTGAGCGAATGTACTTGTGGTTTATATATTTGCGGAAATATATTTGCGGACATATTTGTAGAATATACTTCTGAAAGACGTTATATGAACGTACTAACGAAGAGGCTTGTACAACCCATGTATGCTGACCAAGTATGTCCAGCTTTGTTGCGCGTAAAGATTAACTGCCTGCGTAAAACCTAAACATATAATGTCGGCTCACAAGAATCTCTAAAACACATCGAGCTGTTAATGGAGTGAATTATATTTACCGGATTCTTTGATTCACTGTATTTTTTTTTCTTTTATTAGGGCACTCAGTAGGTGTCACTGCGTGGGTTTCCGATCGTGAACGATCTTCCAGAATGGCCACGCCCACTAGATTACTATAAGAGGTACCATCGCCTACTACAATACTACAATCGCCAAATGTTGCTCGATGCGTGTCGTACATTTCTGCGTATGCGCCTGACATTACGGTGAGAGGTGAATTACTGAGAGTGCTGATATTACTGATATGCGCTGTGAGACGGTGCATATGTCTCACACTGTGCATCTGCCTGAAGGAGTTGGTATTTTGGCAGAGCGTGTGAACAATACAATTAAGTCGTGACCTTTGTGGTTGATAACGAAAAAAACATTCCATGAGATTACTAGTTGCATAGGATGCAAGTAAGCACAATTCTGCGTATCACCGTTAGTTCTCAAGCATTTAGTGAACCGCTTTACTAAAGCGTCGCTTCAGACAGATCCCAACATGTGCGTTGAACCTGCATATTTTTAAACTTGACAGACGAGTCGTGTTGATTCAACCTTGGTTCATTTTACTTTTTGTTTGATTCGAACACACTGCAAAGTCCAGGTAAGAAGCAATCCAATGCTATATTAAAAAAACCGTTTATATAGAATGCGAAAGCATGTCGGTTCGGTCAATTTCTCTCCCCATTGGCGCCCCCTCATTCGACAGCGCAACTACTTCCCTGGACGACGGCAGTGACGGCGATAGCCTTTCCTGCAACGATGACGACGGCATATGCTTTGTCCTGAGCGATGCCTCATAGGACGATTTCGCCAGAGCCGACAACAGTGTTGACGACGTATAGGCTTCTTACTTCATCTTCAACTGGAAGATGTAAATTGCTGCCATGCGATGCGCCGAATGCGCCAAGCGTCGCGGGCTCGCACGAGGGAAATGTTCTATTGGGCAGTTTTAGTTGTGCGTCCGTGAAAGCTCTGCGCACGCAGGGAATCCTCGGAGGCGGCAGTGCGCATGCGCTTGACGCGGGAGCACGCCCGGCGTCTCGTGCGCGGCCGCAGCTTTCCAGGCACTGCGTAGCGGCCACTGCGGACTCTGCGTGACTTTGTCGCGTATTCTCCCGTGCTCACGAGAGCTCGTTTTATTGCGATAGCAATTACATGGACACCATGCACATTTACAGCGATGTTCCGTATAAAATCTAAGTGCGATAATATCTTCGCCACGCGCCGTATGCTGTATGTGCGAGTGAAAGCGTGCGATGGTGAGCCGACGATGGTGGCTTTCTACGAATTTGCTATCGCAATCGATGCTTGGCCTTTCCGGCGAAACTGCGACTTTTTTCAAGATTGCTTTGCATGAAGGCAAGCGCTGAGTTGGCTAGAGCAGCTTCTGAAGCTGGCGTATGGCGGCGTCTGCCTCAGTGCATGGCGGCGTGTGCAGCCTCGTGAGCCGAACTTTGGATGCAAATTAAGGAATCTGATGTGGCAAAAAAAAACGGAGCCTTCTCTTCAACGTCTTTCATAACCCAATGTACAGTTTCTGTATGTGAAAGCTTATATTTTTTTTCTATTGTGCACGTGGCGATTATGCGATACCAAAGTGTCGTGGCACTATCATTGAGCTTCCACACCTCACGTTTCATGCTGAGCAACACTCTCTAATTAAACTATTATCTTCAATTGATTACGCCAGGTAGATTGAATGCGTCCTATTTATTTTCAGTGGTGACCTCAAGGATGAAGGTACCTGTATTGCCGAGTGTGGTGGAATACCACCGCAATGGTATCACCGTCGCTACGCTACTGAAGAATGACTGGCATCACTGGACCATAATAGATATCTCCGCCTCGGTCTTCGTACATTGAAACAGATGCGTTGCAATATTCTCCGTCTTCAGGGATACCTGCAAAGTCATCAATAGAATTAAAATATTGTCACCGTTACAAACTTTGCCCTTAGAACTTCTGGAATAGATTTCTCTATATTGTTACGGGAGAATGAGGGCAGAATGGGTGCTCAGGATGCCATGACCAAGGATGACGTCATGGGGACACTGTTCTAGAACGGCGAATACAACTGAGATCTGGTGGCTAGCGAAGCTCACCCGCGCAGAACACATGCCAACGGTGCAAGGACTACCGCCATCGGCAACGCGAACGACAGGTGACGAGGCTGGCGTAAAAACCTTGCGAAGACGACGAGAAAGGCGAGCACTCATGAAAGATAGTTGCGCCCCAGTGTTTATGAGCGCCGATACAGGCACGCCATCCACTTCTCCATCGAAAAGGCTTCTCCATCGAAAAGGCTACCTTGAGGTAGTGGATATCGTTAGCCAGCATAATGGTTGGGTCGCACCGTCTGCTCTTGCTGGCTCGCTCGTATTCGGTTAACTTGTCTTCGGCGTGGATGGCGTCAGTACCGGAGAAGATATCACGGTCTCGGAGTTGGGCCAGGAAAACCGATGTTGTGGTAGTCGAGGCAGAGTCAGCGGGCCACTCGGTCGACATGGTCGCGCAGCCCAGAAGATGTCCACTGCGAAGTTCCGTGCTGTCTTTCGGACATACCTAATACCTCCAGCAAAGATGTTATGCGGAGATGTTAAAAAGGGTTTATCTACAATATATATACAGTGGCAGCGAGCGGCACCACAACAACAACGATGGCGGGACGGGGCACAGCTCGTCCTCTTTCTCGGCTTCTATGCAACGCATTCGCGGCTATGCGCCAGCGTTTGTAAACGAGGCAAAACGTCCACTTCATCCGCAGAATAAGTGACTCGTAACAATATTGTGCAAATAAACGGATTGAATTGGGAAATTAAATTATTTGTAGAAGAGAAAGGGAAAGTGCAATACTCCTAGCTTAATTAGAGCTGGGGCAACCAAATCGATGTTGAAGGAACGTGCTATAATACGTGTTAGCCTGCTGCGCGAAGCAGAAATCACGTCTTCGCTACTGCAATCTGCAGGATGTTTACACGACATTCTGCAAAGCTCTTCTAAATTTTTCATGCTCTGTTAATAATATGCATAAGCATAGACTGAGTATTTTGTTGCAAAATGTATTTAGCATATCGTCGAAGCGCATAAATAAGCTCCGAAACCATGTTGGCGAAGTGAAGAAATACTGGACAAAAATATTGTTTAGAGAAACGTCCAATCGATGATTTATGTTAGTCATTTCATAACCAAGTTGGTTTCTTGTTAGATTCGAACCGCGCAGAAATCGCAAGTTTTGTGCATGCATTGAATGCAGCACATTTCCATTTGGACAAAGTACAAATACCAGCTGCTGCTTCTCACCTGGTAGGAATGCCTCCCCGGAGACAAAAGGGTTCCAGAGAATTTGATTTATTTTGGCGGATTGGACGATACTCGTGTTGCCATTACAGTTCCATGTAACTTCGACGCCGTTGAACGCAACTGGATGCGGCACGCTCCATCGCAGTGTTGCATCATGTTGACTTCTCGTGATAGTGACCACACTGAGTGGTGGTGGACCTGCAATTACGACATGTGTGAGGGTGCTGTGAATTCAATTGAATTGCAATAAATACATTATGAGGCGCAACGGGGATCCCCGTGCGCAGAAATACTGTGCGCTTACATGGAATGCGCAACTTGTAAATGCTTATCCTTATGGATATTTGATTGCTTTATCTACATGCAATGTGCAACTTCCAAATGCCTATGCTTACCGATGTCTCAATTTTTAACGAATAAACTTTGGGATTTAAGGATAAGCGAATTGGGACTGTGGTTAAGATAACTTAAATGCCGAAATTTCAGGATAGCCACGATTGAAATATAAGATTGCTCTGAGCCAGCAGCACGGGATAATTTTTTTTCGTCAATGAATCGGCCCCACGACACCACTTGCACGTCGTTTACGCCTTTAGTTTTTAACAGAGAAGTGTCATAAATCGTGGTACCAAGATAGCTTAGGCAACGGGTATGCGAAGTGCAACTGTGTAGCATAGCGGTGAAGCTTCATCAAAAGAGAAGAAAGGAGGTCCAGGAAACTAATCTTGCCTCCATTTCCCATTTTTGGGTGGCAGAGAAACTCCGCTCTGAACTGTCGAATGAGTGAGCAAATCCGATGACATCAAGTGCCACTCGATCAGACGATTAGCATATCGTCGAAGCGCATAAATAAGCTCCGAAACCATGTTGGCGAAGTGAAGAAATACTGGACAAAAATATTGTTTAGAGAAACGTCCAATCGATGATTTATGTTAGTCATTTCATAACCAAGTTGGTTTCTTGTTAGATTCGAACCGCGCAGAAATCGCAAGTTTTGTGCATGCATTGAATGCAGCACATTTCCATTTGGACAAAGTACAAATACCAGCTGCTGCTTCTCACCTGGTAGGAATGCCTCCCCGGAGACATAGCCCCCAATAAATTGGGGGCTATTAGGCAATTGAAATATGTTGCAACAGAACTGCTTGTTGGCCTAGTTGGTGCTTGCTAAAAGACAAGTTTTTTGCCGCAATCGAACACTCACAAAAGGAAGATACATAAAGACAACACGGGCGGCACTTCCAACTGATTTATTTTGGGCTGTGACCCAAGAATATATATATATATATATATATATATATATATATATATATATATATATATATATATATATATATATATATATATATATATATATATATATATATATTATATATATATATATATATATATATATATATATTTATATATATATATATATATATATATGCATGTGCTGGCTTTTCACAGATCCACATAACCCAGCGGTCAAACAATCTAGTTTCCGATTTTTGAGCACGATAGATGCATCACTAATGCAATTTGTACCTTTCTTTTTTATATAGTAGGCTTCCTGATAGTAGTAGGCTCACGTGCTGTTTGAAATCTACTTCTGCCAAGAATCCTAATCTCAGAAAACCGTGGTTTGCACATGCAGGCCTTGCAGTGCGCAGGCAAGTGTACCACGCCATCTTTCATTAGATTTAGTTCATGTTCCCTGGCTCGTTCATTCATGCAGCGTCCAGTCTGTCCTATATAGGACTTGCTGCACTCAAAGGGAATTTCATACACCACGCATGTAGATGGTGTATGAAATTCTTCCTTTTGTGAGTGTTCAATTGCTGCAAAAAAACATGTCTTTTAGGCAATTGAAAAGTGAGAAGACAAGGAATTTCAAAGTTTTCTTCTTAGTGCTTACATCCTTCATGCCGTGCCTTTAAAGCAAAGCCTTCTTTGCCGCATTGATTCGGTACTACGTGTCGTCGCTGTGCTTCTTGCCGAGTTCGAGGGAACGGTATACTTCTCGTATAACGCTGAATATTCAACGACAAGGTAGTGCGAGTCAAGAGACCTTTGCACACTGCCTTAAATAGCAATAAGGTATGACATAAAGTACGTCCATATTGTGTCGGCTCAGTGGTATCTCAATAGGACACAGTCCTTCTAATGAAAGAGCGCATCCTATCCGGCTGCTTCCTTAATTTTGTAAAATTTTGATTGCAGCCGCCCCATTCTTGGGCCAATGAACATGTGCCGCTAGGTATGTGCCTAATCTTGGCATATCGCCCATAATGTGTTTTACAGCATTCAATATAACCCTTCGGTAAAGCTTCGCTTCATCTAGATACCAACATGTGCGTTGTATGTGCATAGTGTTTTTCAAAGAGATATCTGAAAAATGACATGTTACATAAGGTGCAATGGCCCGAGTAATTCACCAATTTCCTGGAAATGAGGCGGACCTCCTTTTGGCTCTCAAAGCCCAGTACTTTCCCACACAGCCATCGGAGCCTCTGCCACCCTACACCAGCACCCCTAACGAGCTCCTAGATGAGGACATTCATCTACATGAGGTAACAGCGGTGATAATGGGCTTGAGACGCCACACAGCCCCGGGAATGGACCAAATTACCAATAAGGCACTCGTAAATCTTGACAGCCCCTCGCTACTAGAGCTTACCGCTCATCTTAATGAAGTATGGAGGAAAGGAAACCTTCCCGAGGACTGGAAAATAGCCGAGGTTCGTCTGATACCGAAGCCAGGCAAGCCACAAGCCATTGAGAACCTACGACCGATCTCCCTCACTTCGTGTGTAGGAAAGCTCCTAGAGCACATCGTTCTCAATCGGTTACAACCATTCCTGGAAGACTCGGGGAACTTCCAACAACGATGATAGGATTCCGTCCACACCTCTCAACTCAAGACATCCTACTTCAGCTGAAAGAGGAGGTGATTGTACCAGCGACACGCAACTCCCCCACGGCTATCCTCGCCTTAGATCTTAAAGGGGCGTTCGATAACGTCAAGCACACAGCAATCTTACAGAGGCTAAACGCTCTGGGCTGTGGGGCCAGGACGTACTCCTATATCAGAGATTTCCTCTCCGATAGAAAAGCCATCCCAAAGGTCGGGGACAAAGCCACAAACCCCTTCCTACTGGGCGGGCGCGGCACACCACAGGGCGCAGTGTTATCCCCTCTCCTTTTCAATATCGCCCTAATAGGCCTACCGCCGCTCCTCGATAACATCCCAGGGATCCGGCATGGCCTATATGCCGACGACATTACCATCTGGTCGTCCACAGGGTCCATCGGGGAAATGGAGAGCCGCTTGCAGGAAGCTGCAGACGTGGTGAGCGACTATGCTAAGTCATGCGGGCTCAGCTGCGCCCCCCAAAAGTCGGAGCTACTCCTGGTCTCACCGCGAAAGAAGCACAGAAGCGACTCGCCCACTATCAACATACGACTGGAGGGACACACCATCGTTCCGTCTCAGAGCGTAAAGATATTGGGAATGGTTTTCCAGTCGGATCGCACCAATACAATATTGTAACCAACAGTTACAACAGCCGTTTCTGCGAAAGCTGATTTATGCTGGGCGAACCTGTGCCCGTCAACAAAAACCGACTGAGCACTCAACAACAACAAAAACGTCCCCCGAGCTTCGCTCCTTCGAACGTCGTCTTCCTCTTTCTCGCCTGCTGTCGCGTGCCAATCGTCCGATTCTCGCGCACGAGCCGCCGGCTTGTCAGCACCGGCCGAGCGTTGCCTTGCGGTGCTTTGCTTGACGCTCGCGGTGTGGCGGCTACGCAGTTGGGTTATGTCGGTCGTCTTTGTCTTCTCGCAATGCTGGCGGCATTAGCCCCCTCCGAAGAAGCATCGTCCCGATGCGTAGGAAAGGCCTAGAGAGGCCAACTGCTTTGGAAGGACAGTGGTCAGAGGATGGCCGGTGCTAGGCTTGATCGTATGTGCAACTTCTGTTAATCAATGTCTTTCGTAGTATGGCTTCATTCGTACTACGTGTACGACCTCTGGGCGAGTCCTGCGTCGTGTGGCGCAGACTTGGCCTTCAGGAGTTACCTCGTAGTTTAAGGGACTTAACCGGCGAAGTACTTTGTAGGGGCCAAAGTAACGGCGCAGTAACTTCTCCGAAAGACCGGGTGTACGTATAGGCGTCCATATCCACACTTTGTCTCCGGGGTTGTACTGTACCTCTCTTCGCCCTAGGTTGTACCGGTTTGCGTCCACGCGTTGCTGTTGTATGATACGGTGCCTTGCCAACTGCCGAGCTTCTTCTGCCCTTTCTATGTACTCGCTAACGTCAGGGTCGTCTTCGGTGCTGTTGTCTACAGGTAACATCGCGTCCAGTGTCGTTGTTACTGTCCGACCGTGAACAAGTTCAAATGGCGTGAAATGTGTCGTTTCTTGTACTGCAGTATTATACGCAAAGGTGGCATATGGTAGAATACTGTCCCATGTCCGATGCTCGACGTCCACGTACATTGAGATCATGTCAGCGAGCGTTCTATTGAGCCGTTCAGTCAGGCCATTTGTTTGTGGATGGTACGCTGTGGTTTTTCTATGAGCAGTATGTGTTAGTTTCATAACAGACTGCATCAAACGGGCCACAAAAGCTGTTCCTTTGTCTGTTATGAGTACCTTAGGTGCGCCATGTCGTAATACTATGTGTGTGACAAAAAACTGAGCCACTTCAACGGCGGTTCCTTTTGTAAGAGAACAGGTCTCAGCATACCGGGTCAAATAATCGGTTGCTACCACAATCCACCGCTTTCCTGAGGTTGAAACTGGAAATGGTCCAAGTAAATCCACTCCTATTTGTTCAAATGGCGCTGTTGGTGGCTGTATCGGTTGCAGAAAACCGGCTGGTTTGAGTGGCGGTGTTTTGCGTCTTTGACAATCTCGGCACGATTTGACATAGTGCTGCACTGAATTCATCAACTTCGGCCAGTAATATTTCTGGCGGATTCTCGCCAGAGTCCTACTAACGCCTAAGTGGCCAGCTGCAGGGTCATCATGGCAAGCTTCTAAGATTTCAGCTCGCAGCGATGATGGTACGAGAAGTAGAAACGTCTCACCACTGTGCTCGAAGTTTCGTTTGTAGAGGACGTTGTTCCGGAGGACATACGAACACAATCCGCGAACGAAAACTCGAGGCACTTGCACTTGTCGACCCTCCAGGTACTCGATGAGCAGGAGTAATTCCGGATCAGTACGCTGATGATGAGCCATTTCCGTCGTGTTCACAGCCCCAAGAAATGGGAAATCTTGCTCGTATTCAGGTGACGTAGTTTCGATTGGTGCGCGTGATAAGCAGTCAGCATCATTGTGCTTGAGACCAGACTTGTAAACGACCGTGATGTCATACTCCTGGAGACGCAAACTCCATCTAGCGAGTCTTCCAGAAGGGTCCTTGAGGTTCGCCAGCCAGCACAATGAGTGATGGTCGCTTATGGCTCGAAACGGTCTGCCATATAAGTAAGGCCGGAACTTACTGATGGCCCATATAACCGCCAGGCATTCCTTTTCTGTAGCTGAGTAATTTGTCTCGGCTTTCGATAAGGTACGGCTTGCATACGCAATTACTTTTTCTTCTCCATTCTGCCACTGAATAAGTATGGCACCGAGACCAACGTTACTCGCGTCGGTGTGGATGTCCGTTTCGGCATTTTCATCAAAATGGGCAAGTATAGGAGGACTCTGCAAACGCTGTCGTAGTTCAGAGAAGGCGTCTTCTTGTTCTTTCTCCCACGAAAAAGGGACATCTTCTTTTGTCAGTCGCGTGAGTGGTTCGGCAATTTTAGAAAAATTTTCTACGAAACGCCTGTAGTAGGCACACAGTCCCAGGAAACGTCTAATAGCTTTTTTGTCTCTTGGTTTCGGAAACATTTCTACTGCAGTGATCTTCTCAGGATCGGGACGGACGCCTTCAGCACTGACAATGTGTCCGAGGAAGCGGAGCTCGCGAAAGCCGAAGTGGCATTTTTCAGGTTTTATGGTCAGTCCCGCCGTGCAAATAGCATCCAGAACTGCTCTCAGTCGCTGCACGTGCTGCTCGAATGTAGTGGAAAAGACCACTACATCATCAAGGTAGACGAGGCACGACTGCCATTTCAGTCCGGCGAGAACAGTGTCCATCATCCGTTGGAATGTGGCTGGCGCAGAACACAGACCAAATGGAAGCACCTTAAACTCGTATAAACCATCCGGTGTCACAAATGCCGTTTTTTCGCGATCTCGCTCGTCCACTTCTATCTGCCAGTATCCGCTTTTGAGATCCAGAGAAGAGAAGAAGTAAGCATTGCGTAGTTTGTCCAAGGTGTCGTCGATGCGGGGGAGTGGATAAACATCCCGCTTCGTGACGAGGTTGAGTTTCCTGTAGTCAACACAAAACCGTAGGGTGTTATCCTTCTTTTTGACTAGGACTACCGGAGATGCCCATGGACTATTGGATGGTTGTATTACATCGTCCTTGAGCATTTCCTGTACTTGACTTCTTATCGCTTCTCTTTCCTTTGGAGCTACTCGGTACGGGTGTTGGCGGACTGGTCTTGCAGGTTCTTCGACCACAATGCGGTGTTTTGCGACGGGAGTACGACGGACTTTCGATGAAGTCGAAAAGCATTCCGCAAACTCTGTGACCAAGTTCACAATCTCATCTCTTTGTAGTGATGACAGCTCTCGGTCAATGTCGATAGAGGTAAGGACACTGTCTAAGGTGGCAGAAGCTGGTGATGCTGCATCGAGGGTTGACACATCTGCAAATTGTGCATAGTCATGAAGAGACGCTATGGCTGTTCCCTTCGCCACTTGTTGTGCCTCATTGCCAAAGTTAGTCAAAAGGACGTCCGCATATCCATTACGCAGGTGAACTAGGCCTCTTGCCACGCATATTTGCTTTTCCAGTAGCAGCCCGATATTTCCGTCTGCAAGTCCCTCATAGTCACGAAATATGTCGCTCCTTACAACGACAGTCATACTGCACCGTGCCGGCACCGTCACGTCTTCATCCACAATACGGAGAGAGGAAATATGTGGCTCTTCTGTATCAGAAATGGTAACAGCATTTTCTGTGGAAAACAACACGCGTGATTCTTGCAAGTCGATAATTGCGCCATTCGTTCGCAAAAAGTCCATGCCCAGTATCAGATCACGGGAACACTCAGGGAGAACAATAAAGCTGCTGACGTATGTAAAGCCTCTAATGCCGATTCTTGCTGTGCACATTCCAACGGGGTCGACTAAGTGTCCCCCCGCTGTACGTATTGGAGATCCGGTCCAATGGGTCAATACCTTTTTCAATTTTCTGGCGAGTACACTGCTAATAACTGAATAGTCCGCACCAGTGTCTATCAATGCAGTCACTTCGAAGTCGTCGATGATGACGCGCAACTCGGAAGTAACGGTGTCATCACTGCACTTGTCCGTCGTTTCGTCACTGCCGTCGTCTTGTCGGATTGGCGATGGAGGGCCTTCGGTGTTCCGGGCGTCAGCGGCCTTGCCTCCACAGGTCGCTGGCTCTAGTTTTCCCGTCGCGGACTTTGGGAGCGTCGCCTCGGTGAAATGGAAGCGGGACGCGGACTGGGCGATCTATAACGCATAGGCGCTGCTGATCGAGGTTCATGTTGCTGGGTGTTCCGAACAGTTTGGCGCGTAGATAAAAATGCCTCAATCTCATAAGGGCGCTCACCGTTTCGGGGGCAAGGTGCATTCACAGAAAAGCCACGCAGTCCTACTCGGCGATACTGGCATTCCCGGTATAGGTGACCAGCCTCTCCACAGTGATAGCAGAGGGGACGCCGGTCTGCAGTGCGCCACACATCGCTTTTACGTGGGCTTCCTTCTGGCATGGGCTGCACATTGCGAGGAAGTACCTGGGGTATTGTGGCCGTTCGTCCAAAGTCGGCGCGTCCTAGGTCCTGACGTAAAGCTTGGGCGTACGACATCCGCGGCTGACGCTCTGGCTGTGCGTGGGGCCGTACCTGAGGCTCTGGCTCACAAATTACTTGCCGGACTTCTTCACGTATAACATCAGCAAGTGAGGACACCGTAGGAGGGCTTTGGGCCAGCTGCAGTTTCTGCAGCTCTTCTCGTACGACGGACCTCACCATTTCGCGTAGGATGTCCATGTTGTTGGGGAGGGCTCCTGACCCAACGTCAAATGATGCGACGCATACATCTCTGTTATACTGCCGCGCACGCTGCTGCAGCGTCTTCTCCATCGTCGTCGCCTCTGATCGAAATTCGGCTACAGAGCGGGGCGGATTACGAACCAGGCCGGCAAAGAGTTCCTGTTTAACACCGCGCATTAGGTGCCGCAATTTCTTGTCCTCAGCCATGTTTGGGTCGGCTCGGCGGAAGAGGTGGGTCATGTCTTCAATGTACATGGTCACACTTTCGTTGTTCCGCTGGTTCCTCGCCTGAAGAGCGGCTTCTGCCCTCTCTCGGCGGTCCGTGCTCGGGTATGTAGCTAGCAGCTCTCGTCGGAAGTCGTTCCACGATGATAGCGACGCTTCGTGGTTCTGAAACCACGTGCGTGCAGATTCCTCCAGCGCGAAGTACACATACCGGAGTTTCTTTGTCTCGTCCCAACCGTTACACCTGGCGACACGCTCGAAGTTTTCGAGCCAGTCCTCGGCATCCTCAAATGTGTCTCCGTGGAAGGATTCTGGCGTCCGGGGTGAGTCAACGACGACGTGAGAAGGGGTTATTTGAGTAGCCATCGCACTAGTATCTCGGCTGGCTGCCGCCGCTGCCCTTGGTGAATCGGCGAGAGGACCAAACTCGGGGGCCTCACCTCGTATGCGGCGACTCGTGCGTTGGTGGACAGGCGTTAATTCTGTTGGTTCCAAACTTCGGGGATCCGGGCTACCTTCCCTTGCGTGTGTGGGGCTTGGAATCATACCCAGCACCTCCACCAGATATGTAACCAACAGTTACAACAGCCGTTTCTGCGAAAGCTGATTTATGCTGGGCGAACCTGTGCCCGTCAACAAAAACCGACTGAGCACTCAACAACAACAAAAACGTCCCCCGAGCTTCGCTCCTTCGAACGTCGTCTTCCTCTTTCTCGCCTGCTGTCGCGTGCCAATCGTCCGATTCTCGCGCACGAGCCGCCGGCTTGTCAGCACCGGCCGAGCGTTGCCTTGCGGTGCTTTGCTTGACGCTCGCGGTGTGGCGGCTACGCAGTTGGGTTATGTCGGTCGTCTTTGTCTTCTCGCAATGCTGGCGGCAATATTAATTCAAAAGCTTAAGAATACAACAGCCCAAGTTACGCACATGATCCGGCGAATAACAACCAAGACAAGAGGCATGGGGGAGGCGGACACGCTTCGGCTTGTCCAAGCCTTCGTCGTGTCTCGAATAACTTACGCTATTCCGTACGCACTACTCAACGAGACGGAACTCAAGAAAATCAACACAATGATCAGAAAGGCATATAAGCAGGCGATGGGCCTGCCAATCAGTACGTCCACAGAACGCCTACTACGACTAGGTGTGCACAACACGGCCGAGGAGCTGATCGAGGCACATTTATCCAGTCAGCGAACAAGGCTGGCGATTACGGAAGCAGGGAGATCTATTCTCTTACGCCTGGGGCTCTCTGCCCCTCTGAGCCATCCGCCGCCTCAGACTGTGAGCTTACCCCATGCCATCCGGAGAAACATCACCGTACGTCCTCTACCTCGCAATATGCACCCAGTGCACCACGCAGAGCGAAGGGAGGCCCGCGCCCTGGCCATACACAAGCGATACGGAACTTTATCCTCTACAGCCTACACTGACGCGGCTTCTTACTCCAGACGCGCAGCCACAACAGCCACCGTAGTCGTCAACACAGAACATCGGAGCAGCATTTCGCTCACACGACACAATCCCCTCCAAGCCGAGGAAGCGGCCATAGCCCTCGCTCTCTCCCAAACAGAGGTTGAAGTCATAGTGACCGACTCCCAACAGGCGTGCCGCAACTTTGCTAGCGGCAGAATTCATGCCACTACACTCCGGATCATCAAGCAAAAGCCGCCAACGAGATCAGTCATGATCATCTGGGCGCCAGCTCATCAAGGCATTCCTGGCAACGAGGTCGCCAACCACGTGGCTCGAGATCTGACCCACCGAGCCGACGCCGAGGAATCTGAACCCGAGCGCATGCACTCTCTAGTCTCTTACCAAGACATCACGCAACACTACAAGCTAACCCGCAGAACATATGCACCCCCACACAAGTCACTACCTAGAGAGCAGGAGCGATTCCTCCGAGCTCTACAGGTCAATACATTCCCCCACCCAACCAGAAATCACCTCATAGACCCTACAAAATTCTCTCCGCAATGCCGCTTCTGCGCAGAGCCCGGGTCCCTCAGGCACATAGTAGGGGGTTGCAGAGCGGCACCATTAAATCATCCGAACCCTTACCCCACTAACGAGCTTTGGGAGAGAGCCTTGGCCAGCTCCGACCTCGAGGATCAGCAACGGCTGATTGCGAGGGCCCAGGACGCGGCCCGAGCTCAAGGCATCCTGGAATGAGGACGCCTCTCCCTAGCTGCATTTACCTAATAAAAATGTTTATTCTCTCTCTCTGAGCCTGCTGATCGGGTTCACAAGAAGAAGCGAATATAATTTCTCCAGCAATCCGCAGAGTTTAGTTTGTTTCCTATATAACGACGCTTCAATAAATAAATTTTTAATTATAAGCCTTAGGATGCAAATTCTAATTGCATAATGAAGCCGTATAACAATAAAGTTATGCCCACCCATCAAATACTTCAGGAAACCATTCATTTTGAGATATCAGTTGCCAGAATGTACCACGAAATACATTGGTTTTCTAGTTGTGAAGGCGGTGAGGTGTGCTAATTGGTTGCTGGTGATTTTATTCATATTAGCAGCGTAAACTTGAACAATACAGGCACGCAAAGAAAGAAACCAAATAAACGGAATGTCTATTTTATTTTTATTAATGGCAGTTATTATTTTTCTGAAATCATCCTTCGCGGATTACCGGAAGAAAATTAACGACCACGCATTTTTTTTTTGGCAGAATTCGGATACCGATATCGAAAGCCTGGTGCAAGTCACAGTGTTTCTGTCGAGAGGACATGTCTCCATTATATTGGGGATCATTAGTGCGATTGCAGCTTGTTGCTTGAAGCCTATATAAATGTTTAATATGAAAATCTCGTTAGTAAACTGAACATTGTGATTTCTTGTGCGGTAATGTTAGTGTCTGCAAGGCATCCACAAACAGTTGTGCAATCACACTATTTTCTACAGGTAATCTTTTCATTGTTTAGATGCTAATTATGAAGACAAACAGGTGATAGTTTAAAATAGAAGCAGTGATTATTAATCATCATAAAGAACCGGTTAGATGGGGACATCGTCCTTACGAGATTCGGCGCAGGAGCTAACACCATCAAAGGCTTTCGGGACGGTCATAATCTCACGCAGGCAGTAGGCTACAGGCCACGCGTTTTAGATCTCGTGTCTACAATCGCCTACAGCACTCAGGTGCTCCAATTGCTGTGTGGGACTTCTACCTACCTAAGCGTCAGAGAAGATATGGCTCGCAACCGTATCATTCTTAAGGCTGAATTTTTAAGCTTTATTACGAAAGCAAAATATCGGCGGATATCACGCAAATGTGGGAAACTTTCGCATATAGGGAAGCTTTCTTTGTTTGCACTAAAATGTATTTCATTCTATGAAGCTCCACGCACATCACTGTTTGGAAAAAGCTATGCAAAAAAAAAACAGCTACATAGACAACGTCGTCGGGTTGGTGCACGCCTTCGTTCTCTGTCACTTTGCCTACGTCGCTGCAATGCACGAATGGCAGAGGGTGGAGAGGGACAAACTCAACGCGCTCCTGAGAAAGGTGATTAAGAGAGGCCTGGGTTTACCCTTATATGCGAAGACCAAGAGGCTCGTGCAGTTGGGCATGCACAACACTCTACAAGAGATTGCCGAGGTGCAAGAGAGAGCTCAATACATCAGACTCTCCCCGCTCAGTCCAGAAGACAAATATTGAAGAGGGTAGGCATCTCGCCCGCCACAGTTGAAGATTAGTACTGTCAATTGCAGAGGAAGCTGAGGGACTGCATCACGGTCATGCCCGTTCCGAGGAACGTACATCCAGTACATAACGTGCGCAGAAGGCAAGCTAAAGCCGAGAAAGCCAGGGAACGAGTAGAAGAAAGCACTTTCTTCGATGCGGCGTTCGAACGTAACAGGCGAACGTTCACTGCGGTCTGCCTGCATGATAGAGGAAATGTCACGAATTCCGCGTCCCTATATACAACGGATCCAGAGACGGCGGAAAAGGTAGGCATCACCCTGGCACTCCTGGATGGCAAGAGAACCAGAATACACAGTGACTCGAGGGCGGCAATGAGAGCCTTTGGCAAGGGCGCCGTTTTTAGGCAGGCCCTGGCGATCCTCCGCGGCAAGGACTCTAACTCACACACGATCATTTGGTTTTCCGCACACAATGGAGAAATTGACGGAGCGCCGACTAATCTCAACGAGTCGGCTCACGACGCTGCGCGAGGGCTTAAAGACCGCGTGGCGCTAGGGCAGCCATGCTTGGAGGTTCCGTGCTGCAGGGACCATCTTTTCGCATACAACGAACTCACAAAACACTTTTACTTGGCGCGCAGATCATATCCGCCTCCGCACATAAAGCTAAACAGACCCCAAGCTCTCACCCTGAGGCTTAGCAGACGGGAACCTATCCCAATCCCTTATTAATAAGCAAGATGTTTCCCGAAGCCGTGGCTTCATACACTTGCCCTGGATGGGGTAGCTTAACAAACTTAGAACATATGCTCTGGCAGTGCTCTGCGTTACGCAGCGACAAGGATACTACCAAAGAGCGTTGAGACACGGCTCTCCATAGCCCCGAACTGGAAGAACAGACACGGGTCGTTCATCGGGCCCGCGATGCGGCCGAGAGGCTAGGCCTTTCGGTCCCGAAGTGGGAGCGGCCCGCTTTGGGCTAGGAATCTAGCGCGACGTGAAGGAGCTGATTAAAGTTTTGCATACCATACCATACCAGGCACGACGATAGGAACCAAGGTATTTTGTTAGCCCTCACGTTGCGCAAGCTCATGATCTTTTTATCATTGATCAGCTACCTGTTAAACATTATTTTCCTCAATTTATGTTCATGTGTGGTCTTTTATGGCGCAAGGTCCAGGTATGGCGAAGTAGTGCCATGAAAAATGCTAATGTTATCTTTAAAATGTGGATGGCGCAGTCAACGAATTCCTAATGGAAGATGCGACAGGGCTGTAAAAGGGCCTTAAAAATTGTTACATTAAATGGTGTAAAACATATTGGTACTAAAATAATGGCTGTGACTAATTAGTGATGTGGGCTATTGCAGTTGGGTTTTAATAAAAACATATGACACAACAAAAATATAACAGTTACACTAGAGCTTCAAGAGAGCCCTTGAATACAAGGGCTGTTCACATGCTAAAAATTACCTGGCCAGATGATTATCAGGGTGTCTGTCTCAGCTGAGAACTCTAGAATATTTTTCAGATTAAAAAACGGTTCATTGCTAAGAAAGAATGACGGGTGGGGAGGTATGTTTTCGCGATACGCAGAAGGGAAATAATTTTTATCTGTACTTCTAACACAGGATATTGAATGAGGACATGGAAAACTGTGAGGTCATTGCCGCGCTTACTAAAATGGAAAGATCCCTCCCAGACAAGAGGTAAGAGTAAGTACCATAAGTGTTTCCTATTCTTTATAGCCAAACAAGTACTCCATTGTATCATGCTGTTTTCTCAGTTATCCAGTTCCATAGTTTTGGTTTTATAATGTGTAGCTCATTCAATACTTGGTTATTCCACTCTTATCGCCAATGATTCCTCTGCTTACAGCGTACAAAAAATTTTAGGTTTGTGGCAGCGATGGAAACATTTACATCTGCGTCACTAAACGTTACTGATGTAGCGTTTTCGTCAGCAGCTACGTTGCCTTCCGTACCTTCGTGGCCAAGTACCCAGCATAAGACAATCACTTGCTTGCACATATATGCGGAGCACAAGCTGTACAATTAATTCAAAATGGAGTTGTAGTATTTTGGAAGACTAATTAGGGCTCTCACTACACTTAATGAGTCTGTGAAGACAATAGCCCTAGCGAAAGTCGTGAGCCTTATGTACTGAATAGCGGAAAGTATAGCGTATGCTTCCGCTTTAAAGGTACTGGTGTATGGATTTAGGGCCCCAGATGTTGAAAATGAGGGTTCGAGAGCTGCTTAAGCAACACAAGCAGGAGACTGCAAAGGATCTGAGTAAAATTCATCAACGGAATACTTCGCCTTAAGTTCAAGAAAATGCTGTTGTATATGCGCCTCAGGAGTTCGTTTCGCTATTTCTACGCAAGAGATGTCGCACTGAATTATCTGGCACTCCCAAGGCGGTGGAAACCGAGTAGAAGCCATCAGGAAATTCTCTAGATGAAGGACGCCTGTTTCTTCGGACAGTGCTTCGAACTGGAGGGACAGAGTTTAAGGAAGAGCCTGACTCTGGATATGTCGTGAATAGTGGAATGACATGGATGATGCATATTTGATTTAACCTTCAGGGCGTAGGAGAAACCTAAATATGTATTTTGCAGATGTAGGGACCATTCATTGGATTCAACGTACAGGATTTCTATAGGGCTAGTCCTGAAGGTACTACCTGTAGTAAGACGGAGCATCAAGTGGTGAACGGGATCTAGCATTTTCATGGCACAAGGCGCAGAAGAGTTAAAGACTGTGACTTTGTAGTGAAGGCGTGACCATATGAGACTTTTGTACAAGCTCAAGAGGCACCTTCTTTCACTTGCCCAAGATGTGCGGGACTATAGCTTCAACAGATCCATTGTCTTGAGGCACTTTGCTTTAAGATACTTCAAATATGGGAGATAAAGGTTTGTTTATGGTCTAAGATAATACTTAAGAATTTATGTTCGGGGCTCACAGATAGTCGTTCTACATTAACATAAATAACGGGGTTTGGCTGCATACCTCTCTTATTTGAGAAAAGGACACACATCGTTTTCAGGGGATCTGGCATGAATCCATTCTTGTCTGCCCACTTGTACAACTTTTCAGCCCAAGCTGTACTTGTCGTTTGCAGATAGTAAGATTAGAATACCTGTAACCGATTTGCGCATGATCCACATAAATATGCTAAAACATTGTACTCGGTGTGACAGTATGCAGAAAATTCATTTTTACAACCAAAACCATGCAGCTTAGCATAGCAACTTGTGGTACACCTGTACAAATGGACGAGATAAGACATCACCAAATTTAACACGGAACATGTGGTTCGACAAGTAACTTTGGATTACATTCAGCAAATCGCCCCGGATTCCCATTCCAGCCAAATCACGAATAATTCCAAAACGCCACGCGGTGTCCTATGCCTTCTCCATATCAATAAATACTGACAAAAAGAACTGTTTATGCACAAAGGCATCGCCAATATTCGTCTTGATGCGAACAAGGTGATCAGTTGCCGATCTACCTTCCCTGAAACCACAATGTAAAGGGTCTAATAATTCGTTACTTCCAAGAAAATGAAGGAGGCGTCGTTTAACCATTTTCTCAAACAGTTCACACAGATAACTTGTCAAGGCTATAGGCCTATGACTGCTGGCTGAAGTCAGGTCCTTGCTGTCATTGAGTATTGGAATTATTATTACTTCCTTCTAGGTGGACGCAATGTAGCCGGCGGAGAAAAAGAGTGATATTAGTGTTTTGTGGTTTTCAGGGCGTAAGTTTTTATCGTTTCATGCAGTATTCTGTCACTTCCTTAAGCGGACCTTTTAAACAATTTAGTACATTCTGAAATTCCGCCATATTAAATGGACAGTTGTAAGATTAATTTCTATTTCCTTTCCGATCCACAGGCAGTCGCTCCACTTGTCTCTGATATCTCTATAATGCATCTGTGTAATGGGATGTACTGGAAATATGCTCGAAGTGTGAGCCTAGACAATCAGCTTGGTCCTCAAGTGTGTTTTCTCGTGTATGTACTAATGGTAGAGGATGAGTTTCATGCCTTTTACTTTGTTTACGCTGTTCCAAGCTTTTCGTCCATCTGTTTAAAAACTTATGCTGGAGAGGAATTTTAACAGCTTTCCCTTTTGGCGCGGCAGCGCGTTCTACTACCTTAGAACTTTTTCTGGAAGCTGGTCATGTTCTCGGTAATTACAGAGTCGCGAAGGTGAGCCCACGCCTTATCTTGCTCTCTGCGAGCATTCTTACACTGATTATTCGACCAGGGAACAAGTCGTTTAGAGGGCAATCTATTCGTTTCGGGGATACATATTGACGCACCATCAGCTATAAACGCCGCAGAGATGTCACTGCATCTTCAATAGAAAGTGTACATATGTAATCTCAGGCGAAATGTGTGAGCTTCCTCTATCATTTCCAGTGGCCACATTCGACTTTCCAACGGGGCACATGTGGAGAGCACTAATCACATTTTGTTAATTTTATCACAATGGGCAAATGGTCACTCCCATGTGAACATTTAATCACGTTCTTCTCTAGGTACAGTACTAGTGTATTAGATGCAATGCCTAAATGGATAGATGAGAATGTTTTGTTCTTCACGCTGTAATATGTAGGCTCTTTCCGATTCAGCAAGTTTGCACTTGCAGAGAAGAGGAAGTCTCCTACTCAGTGTACTCTGGCATCACACCGACTATCTCCCAATACAGCGTTGTGTGCATTAAGATCTCCTACGACAAGATCAGGCTCGGGCAATTCATCGATAAAGCTGTGATAATGATCGATGATAATCATCGATAATGCAGGTTTGGGGCGATGTATAGAGAGGTAATTGTGACAAACTCGTTAAGGAGCACCACGCAGACTGCAACTGCCTCTAGGAGAGTTTTACGCTGCAACTGCCGGCAAGCAACCCCACCCTTATCTACTACTTTTGCCGCACCATCCGACGAGGCAAGGGCCTCGTTTCGGTCTTTGCGGTAAATGACATACTGCCGGAGAAAGTGCGTGTGCGAAGACTTAAGATCTGTTTCTTGGGCACACAACACCCTTGGATGGAACTTATGTAGGAGTTCTTTAACGTCATCTCGATTATGAAGTAAACCCCTAACATTCCACTGTAGTATCTGTGTACCCATGTAATGTGTGTTTTGTGGGGTGTGTGTAAGAAAGATAAAGTTAGCTTACGAGGCCTTGCCAGCCCCGTGATACGGGATTTTTCTTTCTTTCCAGCGCCATTGAGCAGACGCCCGTGCGGGGTTTCCCGAATTTATAATTACTTGCATATTTGCCTAAGCTCCAATGTCAAATTCTGCAATGCATTCGAAAATAGCGTATTCAACAGGTGGCAACTCGCTAGATTTTCCAGCGTTTCCTGTATTTCAATGTTGGGGTGCAAAACGCGCAAAAGAATGCCAATCGAAGACGAGCCCACGCGTTTCGCGCGCGCGCTAGCAGCGCTCTCAAAGGGGTTTCGGAAGAATCAGTATCACTCAATAGCTCACTTGGTGACCACGAAAAAGTGGCAAGGCGACAGGTATCTGTAGGCTGCTGAGGCTTGCGCTTCTTTTTTTTTTTTTTGCTTCTGCTCAGTATTATTTCTTATGGCCGCCCTAAGCCGGTGGGCAAAGCTCTAGAAAGGAGCGTTATGCAGCTACTTGCTCCTAGCAGCAGCCAACAGCTACGCCCTCGCCTTGTCACTTTTTTGCAGTCACCAAGTGAGTCATTGAGTAGTGCTGATTCTTCGAAACCTCTTTTGACAGCGCTCTTATCGCGCGCACGCGTCACGCGAGGGCCCGCCTTCTTTGCGCAGTAAAAGAATTAATTAAATCGATTTCGAAGCCTGGAAACCGTGACGGCGCACATGGGTCTGTAATTTTGCGCACTCATCATCTTCTGCAGATAGGCGCGCCCAGAAAGTATGTTCCTTTTGTTCCCTTTAGCAGTTGAAACAAACCTTGCGCAGTCTATGTCCATCTAATGCGTTTTGGCGGACCTTTTGGTTTGTTGTCGATTACGTAACCCATTTTTGTTTGAAGTCCAAGTGTGTAGATAATAACGGGAGATCTCAAAGGTACCACGCCACTGACCAGATCTTGAAGAAGACAGCCATGCCCTTCACCAATGATCAGAAGGATAAATTGATCCGGGCTCTGGGGGCGGCGCACAGCGAAAAGAGGGTGGCAGCCAACCTATTCCGGATGTGGCTTTGTGGAAGACGTCCTACTCCGTCAATAATACTTAGAAAGTACGAACTTCTTTGCGAGACGGGTAGCTTTACAAGAAAGCGACACAGGACCGCGACGGTAGTTCAGGAAGCGGAAACGGGCGTTTTGGCATTCTTTGCTTCTAAACCTCACGGTAGTGCGCGCGACGCCAGTGCGGAGGCCGGAACCTCAAGGTCATTAGTGTGGAGGAATATAAAAAAAAGGTCATACGCACCCGTACCATGTATATCTTCAACGAAAACTTGAAGACTCAGATTTTGAAAACAGACTTCACTTTGCCAGTTGGATTTTCACGAAATGTGAACCCCCGTACTCACTCACTTACTCGCGTGCTTTGGACGGATGAGGTTAATTTCTCCAGAAACGCACAACGCGCACTACTGGAGTGATAAGAATCCCCACTGGCTGGCACAAACACGACACCAGTACCAGTGGTGGTTGAATTCACGGTGCGGTATTTTTGATGACAACACCTTCCAAACTATCTTTTTTGACAACACGCTACCGACGCAACGCTACGTCAACGACATTCTCAAGGGCCCCGTGAATGACGTGTGTTGCAGCGTTCCACTTGTGCACCTTCGGAACATCTGGTTTTAACACGATGGTGCTCCTGCGCATAGTAGTACTCAGTCTCGAGCGTGGCTGGACAAGCTCTGCCCTGGAAAGTGGATTGGCCGACACGGACCTGTGCTTTGACCTGCAAGGTCGCCGGACATGCCACCGCTGGGCTTCTTCTATGGGGGGGGGGGGGGGGGGGTGTACGTGAAAGATCGCGGGTATAGCAGCGAAACTACCACACCGGACGCCCCAATACCAAAATTAGTAGAGTCTGCCGTGAGGTTCCATCGTCGTTGGCCAAAGCTGCAACAGCACAAGTGTTTGAAAGAGGCAAGTAGTATATTGGCTTCAGACAGTGACTTGTTTCAGCACGTCCTATAAGTGGCAGTGGAAAATAACCGCTCAAAACCAGTTTAAACCTGATTGTTTAGCTCACCTTCATGTCACCCTATTCTGACATAAAAGAAAACTTGCGACAAAGATAGAAATAGGTAAAAAACTGCTTTGTTTTGCCTCGTTTCCGGATATCAAGAGGCAGAAAGGGTAAATGGCGAAAGCAGTTGCGCCTTTGGATGATTTTTTGTGGGCAGCTGAGACGCCTTACCTGCTTTTAGTTTATTTTTTATTGAAATAAACGCCTGAGTAGCTCTTTTCTGTTCTTCGAGAGCTGCCATTTTTTTTTCATTTTTCGTGCTCTTTCGCGCCCTGTTTTTTTTTTCACCGTTGGTTGAATTTCTTTGATTCTTTTACCCGCCGCGGTTGCTCAGTGGCTATGGTGTTAGGCTGCTGAGCACGAGGTCGCGGGATTTAATCCCGGCCACGGAGGCCGCATTTCGATGGGGGCGAAATGCGAAAACACCCGTGTACATAGATTTAGGTGCACATTAAAGAACCCCAGGCGGTCGAAATTTCCGGACTCCTCCACTGCGGCGTGCCTCATAATCAGAAAGTGATTTTGGCACGTTAAGCCTCATAATTTTTAATTTCTTTTCTAGCTTCGTTTCATGATACGCGAAAGTTAAAGCTATCGCGTGTGCCTCATGATCGAGCACATATTCTTGTGTCCGCAGTTTCTGACGCTTATCGCACCACGCTAGTTAGGTCTCGAGCTATCCTACATGACGAAGCTTTACATGATGCGGCGATAAACGAATGCAGCCGTATATCTTTCAAAGGTTGCGGGGAGGCGCTTGAGTAGGAGCACGCATGTATTTCATATCTCGCTTTTGTTTTTTCTTCGATAAAAAACCAGGCACACTTAAGCCCAAAATAAATGCTTGATTCGGAGGTTATTTAAGGTGACGTACAACTTTGTGATTTACATATTTGCGATTCAAGCAATAATTAAAAAGTTCACTAAATAAAATAAAATAGTTAATACTTCGTCAAAACTGATCAACAAGGCGAAAATAAGTGATATTCGAAATTATAACGTGAGAAAGACTCAAGAAGCCGTAAAATATGGACGCGGCCTGAAATTAGTAATATAATAATATATGGGGTTTTACGTGCCAAAACCACTTCCTGATTATGAGTCACGCCGTAGTGGGGGACTCCGGAAATTTTGACCACCTGGGGTTCTTTAACGTGCACCTAAATCTAAGTACACGGGTGTTTTCGCATTTCGCCCCCATCAAAATGCGGCCGCCGTGGCCGGGATTCGATCCCGCGACCTCGTGCTCAGCAGCCCAACTGAAATTAGTAAGTAGGTAACTAGGCATCGGACTAACCAAGATGTATGCACTGAAAGATAAACAGGGTGATATCATAAGCAATCTCGAAGGTATAATAAAAGCAGCGGAGGAATTCCGTACTGACCTGCACAGTACCCACAAGACTCAAGAGTACTCCATTGGAAACAATAATGAACAGGATACAGAAACTCCTCCTATAACTAGAGGTGAGATCAGAAGGGCCTTGCAAGACGTGAAACGGGGAAAAGCGGCAGCAGAAGATGGAATAACAGCCGGAGTCAGTTTGAGATTAGGGACTTGACCTCGCTGTTATTTTGTGGCCCAGTTTAGGCGACTACAGCAAAGCGTAGGACGAGCCCACACCTGCTGTATCGGCCAATAACCGGAAATGAGGCACACATATTGGTTCCGCGAAGAGGGGACGCGGGCAACACTCACGCGTGAAGAGAAAGCGCATTAGTGGCTGCACCGTAGAAAAGGCACTAGAACTGCACCCCCGCTCAGAACAAAAGGGTAGAAGGCCCGAGCTGAAGGGGAGCGTTCGGGGAGACGAGCGTGAAGATGAAAGAAGGGGGGTGCATGAGGTCACCGCCACCACTAATGCCCATGCGCTCCCCAAATGTCCCGTCGACCGTCTCGGTCACGGAATTTGGGCGACGCGACGCTGCCCAGCCGGTTTGATGTTTGGCATCTGCGTGAGCCTGCTCAGGATTCCCGTGAAAATGGCGGTAGCTTTACCACTTAGCCGGCTACGGCCGAGGAATGCTTTTGTGTGCAATTGCCATCGCGTCCCAATTATGGTGTTTGTATTTCAAGCGAACCGGCACACAGCTGCACGGGAGACAGATTCCTGAGTACTGGCAGGGTAGCCCGCTGTCCGGCGGATATGTAGTTAATAATCCGCGATGTCACACAACATTCTCGGCAGCTTGCATGGCGGCCGGTTGCAGGTGAAAAGAGGGAAGACATCAGGTAGGGTGGCTAGAATTGGGAGGTGTGAAGACCGCGCCGCCGCCGCCATTGCCTAGGGAGGCCCCGCTGCGCGTTCCTCCCACTGGGGGAAAATTTGGCGCTTCCGTCGGGGGCGCCGTGAGCTTGTCAGTCTCGTAGGCCACGGTGCATTGCAAAGTGATCTCTCGTGGTCGGTGTAGTGCAGCTGTGTTTTTCTAATGTTTCCTCAGTTTTTCTTCAAAGTAGTTGGTGTGAGCTGCTGTCGCTATCCCTTGACACCCTGTGAACATGTTACAACGACATGGAAGGTCGACAGCAGTGCCTTGACATTGAAAGTTGCACCCAAGTTGACATATTCACACACATATTCTAGTGGATTCGAAAAGATGCGGGTAAATCTGGCCTTGAATGTTTTCAACAGTGCAGTTGTGCACGCCATGGACTTGCACAAAGAAAATATTGAGCAACAGTACTCAAATCTGGAGCCAACAAGGGTGTTCATCGACGTGATGGCTCAAGCAATTGAAGCCATGACATCACGGTTTCCAACTGAAGCTCTGAGATATGCCCACAGCAACTGTGCTCATTTTCGTGTGCCGGTGGTAAATGCTTTTTGTGTTTCAGACGTGGCAGTGCTCAAGAAACTGCACTTAACAGCATGCTAGCATTTCTGGATCAGTGGGAGGCCCATGCAAAAGGGCTCGGCTTCTTAAGCAAGGGCACATCAGAAGGTCTGCGTGTGACCATACATTCCACTAAAGACCTCTTGACGTATCTAACTGAGAAGGTTGGGTTCAGGTTCTTGATGACTTCCCGCCTCAGTCAGGACTGCTTGGAGCGTTCATTTGGTATTGTGAGACAGTCCAACGGAGCCAATGATCACCCCACTCCTGCGCAGTTCATCATTATAATGAAGTATGCAAGCTTATGCATTTCAGTCTGGGGGTGCGTGGGGACATGGGGGGCTTCTGTATCCCTCAGTCTGTCTATACAACCTCATTCAGACACTCGAAGACAGGTTCACCCGTGCATTTAACCCTACGCGACTGCAAGCAAAAGTTGTCAAAAATTTCTTGCTTCTAGCAGCCAATGTGCCACAGATTGGCTGCAGGAAGCATTACGCTGATCTAACAGGATCGGTGTCTAGGTTTTATTGTATAACACGTATTCACTTTTTCCTCAAAGGCTTAAATCAGTGTGCCATACACAACAAAGCCAAGAAGGTTAAGCCCTGTGTTTTGTAAAAATGTGATTTTATGCAATAACTGTGTTATCTCCAATAAACATGTATTAAATCGCAAGCGCGTTGTACTTTCTAGAATTTCTTCACCACAATGCTGATATATTGCATGAACTTCCTCCATTTAAAGTTATGTTACAATCCCAGATATGTGACTTATATGCGGGCGACACATTCAAGGTTATTCCAATGCGCTGGCCTTGCTCGGTGATTCCTATGAACTATACTTTCGGCAAGGAATAAGCGCGCTAATCTCGGCAAGAGGTGGTCGCAAAAACCGTTGCTGTGTGGGCTGCATAGTCGGTGCTCGCTGTTTCCATGTGGAATGAGAGCAGCGAAACATTAAATTCTCTCAGCATCTACAATGTAGAGAAAGAAGTCTGGTCAGATTCTAACACATTCAAACGCTAAAACTAAGCGCTACCAAATCATTTTCCCGCCCGGAGGTATGCCGCCGCCGCGAGAAACTACGGCGCCCCGGCCGGCAGCGCCGTCACGCGGCAGGAACGCGTTTTGGGGCCAGCTTCCGGAGGCCGGTCTTCACACCTCCCCATTCTAGCCACCCTACATCAGGGGTTGATACTCGCAGCCTAACGTAGGGGAGAGGGAGGTGGCACGTGTCTTTGAGAAATCCTATCCCCTGGCGTGTTCTAAAGAGTGCCACTGTTTCCACCAATGTCGTGTGCGGCACGCAAGTGGTTGTGCTATTGGTTACAATGATGTGAACTTGCATGTGTGATTGGCTGGTTTGCGAATCCTTGATACAACTGAGGGCTTAAAAAGTCATGTTTGGTTGTGTGGAGGAGAGCGGAGCTTCGGGATTGGACCCAGACAGACGCTTCGGCGTTTGAATAAAAAGTCACTTCGTCGGACAACGGCTCTTCCTTCGCGCTGCCGCCGTGCATTCGAATCATCGAGGGGCGCCGACTTCGGACCTTCAACACCTTCCCTCCTTAACTACCGTTGAAGTTACGAGAGGACAAAGGCAAAGGAAATTAACTGTCGGTTTAATCAAAGATGGAGGAGACATAATGCCAGAAAAACTGGCGACTCTCTATACAAAGTGTCTATCGACTGCAAGGGTCACAGAAAACTGGAAGAATGCAAACATTATACTGACCCACAAAAAGGGAGACGTTAAAGAACTGAAAAATTATAGGCCCGTTAGCTTACTGCCAGTAATATATGAAATATTTGCCAAAATAATCCCCAATAAAATAAGGCCAACACTGGACTTTAGTCAGCCAAGGGAACAGGCTGGCTTCTGGAAGGGTTGCTCTAGTATGGATCACATCCATGTCATTAATCAGGTTATCGAGAAATCCGCAGAGTACAATAAGCCTCTCTATATGGCTTTCATAAACTACAAAAAAAGCATATGATTCAGTAGAGAGACCAGCAGTCACAGAGGCACTGCGTAATCAAGGAGTACAGACCACTTACGTAAATGCCCTGGAAAATAGCTACAGAGATTCTACAGCCACATTAATTATGCACAAGAAAAGTAGGAATATACCTATAAAGAAAGGGGTCACACAAGGGGACACAATCTCTCCAATGCTATTCACTGCTTGTTTGGAAGAGGTATTCAAGCTATTAAACTGGTAAGGTTTAGGAGTAAGGATCGACGGTGAATACCTCGGCCACCTTCGGTTTGCCGATGACATGTTCTATTCAGCAGCACTATAGACGAGTTACAATAAATAAATGATTGAGGACCTTAACGGGGAGAGTGTAAGAGTGGGGTTGAATATTAATATGCAGAAGACAAAGATATTCATGAACAAGCGGGCAAGGGAACAAGAGTTCAGGATGGCAAGTCAGCCTCTAGAGTCTGAAGAAGTACGTTTACCTGGGTCAACTAATCACAGGGAACCCTGACCATGAGAATGAAATTCACGGAAGAGCAAAAATGGTTTGGATCGCATACGGCAGACATCGTGAGCTCCTGACTGGGGGCTTACCGTTATCATTGAAAGGGAAAGTATACAATCAGTGCATTTTACCGGTGCTGACATATGGCGCAGAGAGTTGGAGACTTTCCTACTCTAATAAGGAATCTATTAGTTTGAAATGACGGCCTGCAGGGTTCTCAAACAATGCTTTATTAGTCTCAACTGATCGCTTTAGTGTCCCTTTATGAAAGTGCAGTGGCGTTCCAAATTCTACACAATGTTATCCATCGACCGCAATGCATCTCCCAATATATCGACAATAGTATTATCGTCGACCCGCCATGGTTGCTTAGTGGCTGTGGTGTTGGGCTGCTAAGAACGAGGTCACGGCATCGAATCCCGGCCACGGCGCCCGCATTTCGATGGTCGCGAAATGCGAAAACACCCGTGAACTTATATTTAAGTGCACTTTAAAGAACTACAGGTGGTCCAAATTTCCGAAGTCCTCCACTACGGCGTGCCTCATAATCAGATCGTCGTTTTGGCGCGCAACCCCCGATAATGTAATTTAATTTTAAAAATATTACTAAGCAGCAACTGTTTGCATGCAACGCTGGTTTTTTTCTTGCATATATAATACTTCCAACTTGACATGAGTGGAACGACGTTCCCAAAAATCCTGTTTATAACAGAGATTTCGAGACGCTTTAGGATATGCGGAATACTGTCAACTGCATCAATGTTACTTACCGGCATTTATTTTGCTTTGCTGCGATTAAGTCATCATAGCTAACATTCTAACATGACACACACTAGGCTGGCATTTCCCTTACTTCGTGTCGTGCTTTGTATAAGTTCTTGGGTGTGGCATGGGAGCATGGCATGCCAGAAGCTAGAAACGTGCTTTTTACGTCGTTCTTTTTCTTTCCCAACAACCACAACCACTAAGACGGTAGCTCTACCAATGGGCAATAAAAACCTAACTGGAAATCCTGTTGGACACCTAATGCAGCGGGCGAGCGGATGGGCAGCACACTCTCGCAGAAAGTCTGCTTACACACACACAAGCCCACCATATACGTGTTTATTAGGTTACTGGTCTTTAACAAAATACCAGCACAATGATCCTTGATGCTACCTTAATGCTTTGGCAAACGTGGTAGTAACAGCTAAGTGAAATGCAGGTTATAACCACCAAGGGCTAAGGTACTCTCACCTGCCAAGAGCTCTCATTGCAATCCGCACAAGCACGAGAAAATAAGTTTAAGGCTTCAGATTCGTAGACTTGCACCGTTTTAAACATTACAGGGGGGTGCGCAGTTTTCTTTATATACGATGTTCTTTCAAGCATATCAATTTTTGAGTTCTCTTACGTTTTTCGTTAGGTAATAATTGAAAGCAAACCAAGAACAACGTCAGTCAATGAATTATAACAGATTTATACGTATGTTCAAATAGACTGGACACAAAATGCCAATATCGAAACAATAATTATCTCATGCTTCGCAACTATCATCGCACAGCCACACTAAGATAGGCGATTACCTCTGCTTTCTACCTCCTGTTTATTTTTTGCTATTTTATATCTTGTGCTTTTCGTAATTCATGAAATGTATTGCCGTATAATGGAACTGACGGTTTCACTGTATAATGTACTATTGTCACTAACATTGCTTCGGATGTAACGCGCGAACGCACTGTGCTGGTTACAAGTTATGTAAGTGGGCTACTCTACAGGGCGACATCATACAGACCACTAAAGCACAGAACACAGGACGGGGTATGGGTAAGCGCAAACACAAATATGCTGATCGGTGGTTTAACTAGGTTCGTGTCACAGAAAAGCTAGCTACCATCTCTCATGCCTAATCCTGTTTTTTGCGCCATCATGTCTCTTTTATATATAGTAGGTCAGCCATCCTGTATTCGACGTAAAGACTCGGACGATAAAAATTAACTCAACCCGCAAGTTTTGGCTGATGCCCGTGTACTGCCAAAACAGTTAAGCTTACGTCTTTCCCATTGTGAATTGTATTTTCAATTTACATCTACAGTCGGTGTACCAAAATCAAATGCAGGAGCGTGTCATAAAAAGGAAGGAGGAGGCTAAAAGAAATGGAACAAGCGATCCCGTACCACGCACTTATGGACACATACAAGAGCAAATGAAAGTGAAAGAATTCACAGCCGTGTGCACTCTAATTCAGACGTTCTTCAAGCAGCGCGTAGAAAATATTTATTTGGGCAATGTAATGCTTCTTCGTAGTTGATCACGAAGATTTTGTACAAATTCTTAAATGTTTAGCACCAACCAAGACACCCTTGACTAGAAGAATACTTGTTTCATGATGGAAACCTATGTCAAAACTAAGGAGAACTTTTAGAAGCACCCAGTCAGGCCAGTGCTGTGGCTGTCATCTAGGTATATTGAAAGCCATACATGCAGTCAATAGGCAACACTTCATGATTAGTTCTTGACCCTCTCTTAGTGACCCATGCTTTTTCCCAGCTCCATCCATGGTATTACTGCGCCCTAGTTTGAGAATCGGACACTAAAGCGGTAGTTGCTGCGGCCGTATGACAGGCAGCATAGCAAACAGAACAATAGCCTACAAGCTCTTCAACGTGTTGCTTGAGTTCAAGATTGAGGGAAAGACGGCCACCATGCACTACAACTACTAATGACCACGCGTGCACTACGGCTGCACATCGAAATGAGCAGCGTTAGCTTTTTGCAAATCTAAAAGCACTTGTAAACTCTTCGAATGATGTGAAGTGCTTCAAGACTCGCAGCCGGATCCATCTTAAAACTGTTTTAGTTAAAAAGGTCATTAGTTTGATAACAACTTCTCCTTTTATTACCTCGAGACATTTCGAAATACCTGTAGCTGCGGTAGAGGGAGTCCCAAAGAAATAGCTAAGGTATTTCATCGGCCGTATTTTTGAGTAAGTTTCAGCGCACATTCTGAGTCACTCTATTCAGACAGAACCATGCGTGAGCAGCGCATCAAGCAGTGACCACCTTAGCTGCGTTGTTGCTTACCATGTGGGCAAAGAATCGTCTGAAGTGTTATGTAATTTGGATAGATATGAAACTATAAGTACGAAAAGGGTTTAAAGTTATACCTGTAACGTACGACCTCACTGACAGCGAGTGTTCTTCTCCGCATCCATGGTCATTACAGCCGCGGACCCAAAGATTGAACTCGAAGTCCGTCACTTGGTTAGTCAGCCGCAGGTATCCACTTGAGAACGCGGTGCTCCGTCCCTTATCAACCGTGACAGCGCAGTCAGCCGAATGAGTGCACCGGATCCAAGGTGTTCCCTCCGCTGTTTTGTACTGAGGAAAGCAGAGAAACCGTGCTTAGCGGCGGCCTTAAATTAGCGCAATCGACGCACACGCACGCGGAGATAGAAGAAAACAGACGGCGTTAACTTTCACCAATGTCCGAATTTTCAGGTCAGTGCCCGCATTCACAAAAATCTCTTACGCCGGGGGCCGCATAACGTAAAAATATTCCAATCTGTTTCTATCCCAATCTCCTGTCGGTCAAATTTACGTAAACACCGACGCAAGCAACGGGCGGTGACCAGCAGCGTCGTTTGAAAAGACCAATCAACGGCACTCCTCGTTCAAAGAAGGTCACTTTTTTGCTTTGAAAGCGAATATCAGTGCAAACATTGAGCAGTTTTTCTTATCTAATTAACTGACAAGAGGCGAGGAGCGCGCTCAAGTGGAGATAATTTCGAGGGGGCCGAGCCAGCAGAGCGAAAGTAGATAACCGGATAAAGAGTGCAGTGCTGGCGTCTGTGATTGGTCCGTTTCCTCTTGGCTTGCGGTGGCTGGTCTAAAATCGCGGCGGCGTGCAACGGAAGGTTAAAATTGTCGCCAGAATGAATGCTCAGCAAAGAATAGTTGGCACAGCGACGTCGTATACGTGCCGAAAGGGCTCGATAGGGTCATACTGCCATGCAAAAGTGTTTATTATACGCAAAGCAATCGATGCTCCATGGCAGCTCCCATTATCCAGTGCCAGAGCTATCGGCGGTCAGCCATCTTCTATTCCTTTCGGAACGGGGCAGTCTGCGGCTATTCAGGAATAAATTCAGTTTTGTTCGGTATACTGTTCGGTATACTATGCGTTTTTAACGCGTACACGTCACTTCAACGCGGTGCGTTTTCGCGGTTTTGGGACGTCACGTGAAAGACAGACAAAGTGGGCGTGACCTGCAAGCGTTTGACCAATTGCAGAGGGTTAATGGCGAAAAAGGCGTCGAATCAGAAATAGTTATTTTTCTTTCGTTTGGTATAATTACGCATAATGAGTGCACACACATCGTGTCAGATGCGACATTTTCGTGGTTTTCGTGACGTCGTGTGACAGACACGCGAAGTGGTGGTGGCTGGACAATTTTTTTTGCCAATCGTTGAGGGATGATTGCAGATTAGGAATAGAAAAGTTTGGAATAGGTTTACGCTGTAGCGTCCCATAACTGTGCGAGCAAATTCTGATGCCGGGCATTTTATTAGTAAAGGGGGCCAGCCAATGACAAACAGCACATACGAACGAAAATGTTGCTGAATCCAGCCCCTACGCTATGCAGATACCTTTCACCAAGTGCGCAACACTGAATGTCTGAGAGCGACAACATATGAGATGCAAACGAAATCCGCAATAAGACACATTGTTAATACTGTGGTTATAGTTCCTGTCAATCTCGATTTTTAGAATCATTTTATCATCAATATCGTCATCATAATCATCATAATTTTAGGTGCAATGCAGGAGAAAAGGCCTCTCCTAACGATATCTAATTACCCCTGTGTTGCAATGGCTGAACCGTAGCTGTGCAGGAAAATTTCGTAGCTTTATCAAACCACCTAATTCTCTGCCGTACTCGATTGCGCTTCCATTCCCTTGGCAGCCATTCTGTGAATCTAATATACAAGGATTTTCAAACTACGGCCCGCGGGCCGGATTCGGCCCGCGTAGGTCTCGCAATGACTCGCGGCCGGCGCTGAGGCTTCCGATGACAGGGGAAGGGGGACTCGTTCTTACGCTAGATGAGTCAACGGATGTGACGCAGCCGAACTTCTTGTGTTCATTTACGGTCTTTCTGGGAGCGCATGAAAGTTAAACATTGCCAAGGTTAAAATAGACGAATGTGAATGATTGAGAGTAGCATGAAACAACACCAACGCTTTCTGTCCCGTGGGTTTCGGTTTTAATGCGAGTTGCATTCTTGCGACACTTCATGCACTTTCGGATGTCTATGTGTCCGTCGGTCTGTCTGTCTAACCGTTTCCTCGCCATATTGGGTCGATGTTTTTCCGTGGGATGATTTCTAGAGCATCGGGCTGCGGTGGTGAAGGAACCGGGTTACAAACCAGCCGTGGGACTAACTTGCGTCACCCGGTATGTGGCAATGTGTATGTGCCGCTATTCAATGACCCTTTTTCACGCTAACTTGGGTCACTAGATGTGGGCCGTTGGGCATGTTTTGGTATTAGGTGAACCTGTTTGACACCAACTCGGGTCGCAGGGTGTGTGCCTCTGGGTACGCACTACCACTGAATGAGAAAAAAATAAAAAAATATATGTAAGCTGCTATAATAATCCTAGTAAAAAAATGTAAGTTACTGTCTGCAACAACTGCGAGTTTCAGGCAGAAGATTGTAGCCAGCGAGTGAAAAGATCACGCTACTTCTTCGCGAAGAAATTTTTTTTTTCGCTGTACAGCAAGAGGACATACCACCGCTTAGTGTTGCGGGAAAATTCTTTTGCGTTACGAGTGATCGCAGACAAGCCTTGTCACTGTCATCCACTTCTCACAATAACGATCCACCACAGACATTTCCATGATGAGCATATGGAAGAATAGCCGACACCATCATGACCCCATGTGGCTTCAGCATAGCCGAACGGCTTTAAATTCACTCGACGTCATATTTTGGAATCCTAAACGTCTCCTACTTGCTTTCCTTGCTTTAGTGAATCATACCTGGAAGTAATCGACGTCGCTGTTGACGCACTCCCAGCGTAGCAAATAGGTTCCAGCGTGGTCTGGAATTGTTGCTTCATCGGTGACCTTTATGTCGGGGACTGCGTACGTGTGGTACACACAAAATTGTCGCCACACAAAACAAATGTAGAGCTTATTTTAAAACGATGAAGTTAGGCTATAAGGAAAAAAAAAATATGGGATTCTAGGCTCTGGGTTTCTTCTTCTTCTGAAGTTCCGAGCTCTTTATTTTGTTCTTTTTTGTGTCACTGGGAAACGTAACCTAGAGAAAACAATCTTTCCTTCAATGTATCTCTTTTACCATCACTCTAGACGCGTGTGGGAGACGATTAAAATAGCATCATTGGAGACAACAACAACTACGGCAAAGGACTGAGAACAAGGACATAAATACGTAAGAGCATGGTTTCTGCTCATTTTTGTTTATAAACATTTGCATAGCAAAATTGTTATCCAGTCATTGAGTCAATGCATATATTATCATGGTCACTTGAGCTTTACCTTTAGGTTGTGGCCAAAGGTACGCCCGAAGTACCCCTTCAATTCTTTAAACGAACCACGCAGTATTTCTGAAAGTCCTTCGAACACACCTGATTCACTTTGAAAATTTTCTTCTTAAGATGCATTGGACGTACACGCTCAAATCATATTAGTCAGAGGTACGTCAAAAGAGTAAGTCTATTTTCAAAGTAAGAACGACTGACATGCCCCATTTGGTCTTGAGAAAAAAAAACATTCGCGGTACGGATCTCGTGAATCCCTGCAGTGTATATTTACGGTGGAAGATAGAGAGGAACGCCGGCGCGCTGGATTCGACCCATGTCCGCCGATTAAAGTTTCGTACAGCAAAACACAGGTGGCAGTGAATGTTCGAATTAATTGGAAATAATTATACGCCCCCTGGGGCAGAAAAGCCGCGTTGTCCACAACGAGTGGCAGGAAAGATCGTCATCAGCGTGGATTAAAGAAGAATAAGTTGGATTAAGGTGAATTAACGGGGATCAACATTGATTAAGGTGTAATTAGGTGGCTTAGGGTGGAATGAAGTGTATTAAGGTGTATTAACATTGCTTCAGGTGGAATAAGGCGGATTAGGGTGGATTTAGGAACAAGTATCCCGGCATAGGACTTCGGTTGGGAGCCATGTATGAGGAACTATACAAGGAACCCTAGCAACAACCGCACTACTCTGCGGTTGTTTCCTCTCGCAACGCCAACAACACTGCGAGCTATCGGCGCAGCGATGGGCCTATTGAACCTTTAAGGCCGATCCACACGACGGACCAAGTCCGCGGGCCGATCGGTCACGTGATACGACGTCACGGCCCGCCGCGGTCCGGTCCGGCGCAGAGCACATCCACACGGCGGACCGCCATAGCAGACGGCAGAGCGGACCAACCAGCTACACTCTCGGCCAGAGTGTTATCATTGTTATCATTCCGGCTCGAGTCCCACAAAGCCGGGAACTGCTCAACGAGGCATACAAGATGAAAAAAACCTCCTCGTCACTCCCAGAGGACACGGTGTTTAAAAAATATATCTGCTGCACGCACGTGTAGGCGGAACGGCGGACATGAAACGACTGGCTTTTGCTGAGCCGAAAACTATATTGGATTTGGCTGAAGACACTCTGTTGCTGGACAACATTAGTTGGCTAAGCCAAAATCGCTGCGGTTTGCATGCGGTCCGCCGCCAATACGGAAACGGGAAAAGCCTCGGCGATTTGTTGGACCGCGAGGGCCGCGGTCTTGCGCGGGCCAACGGCGGTACGCACGAACTGGTGACGTCCTGTCACGTGATGCGCGGACCGCGGTCCAAAAGAGCAATTTTGTCCGTCGTGTGGATCGGCCTTTATCCAGGGGCCGAATCTTATAGCGGTTCGGAAGGGGAACCGCTCACTTGGCCTCACCTGATTGGTCAAAATTTTGCTTGCGTCAGAAGCCGTCAGAGACAGCGGTGCGGCACCGCAAATTAGAATCACGTCACGCATCTGTCAATAATTTTCAAAGCGAGCCCGTCGTTGGCTGAGAGGGGAACCGGGCGCGTGCGTTGGATGACTCCGAGGCTATCACTTGCCTTGATCGTCTACTTGGCGTTGCTCTTTCGGTGTCGACCACGGCTGGAAGTGCGATACGCGTTCGGAGAGATGACGGATAATTATTTGCACCGCCGCCGCCGGCTTTCTAAGTAGACATTTTCCAGGCTACGCTACGAATTCGAGGAGACTCGGGTGCAAGCGTACCAGCGGCCATTCCACGCAGAAGACGGAATTGCGCGCTGCGGTTCATCGCCACCGACCTGCAGCTCCCAGAGCTCGGTTGGAAGCGAAGCATTCATCGGAATGGCCGAAATCCCTGCTGCCGACACTGTCCACGAAGTTGACCTCGGAATTACTGTGTTGGCTGGTAGAAGGGCTGGGTCAGATTTCCCATGACCTCCGCTTCAAAGCCAATGCCAGGGAGATATTTGCGCGGTGAGATCGAATTCTCAGTGCTATAGCCAGCGTGAATAGCTCGCAGATCGCCGTTCAGCAATAATAAGGGTTCAACCTAGGCTGTTTCAGCGCTTCCTTCGTTCGGCTGATAAAACTACAGTCAGGATGGGAAGATTATTAGGAGATCTCTTATTTGGCTTCCCTTTTTTCTCTAGTTCGGGAGTGTCACACTTTGTTCCTCAATTTCACGGCACAGCGCGCACCTTCAGCACCACGCTCTTCGATTTTACTTCGCGCACGCAATGCAGGGCCCGTATATCGTAATGTTCGATTTCTAGTTCCATTGCTTCTATCACGCGACGCGCCGTGGGACAGATAGCAGGGATAGCGGCAGCAGCGATGGTGAGCGAATCTTTCCGAGCCAATGACGAAGGGCGAAAAAAGAAGTAAAATTGATATGGTTGGCTTGTAAAGGTGGCCCTAAGAACATGTTCAGGGTTTTGTCGCGCTCGCTACTTAAGAAGTGCTGGCAGTGCGTTCCTGTTGCGTGCATCGTGCGAGCTCCTGGTAGCAGACGACAGCGCTGCGCTCTGCCAACTCATTTACGCTTGCGATACCACCTGTCGGCTGAGAATGAAAAAGAATGACATTAATAAATTGCGTCTGCATTGTGTAAACGCCCGCCATCACACCTTTATACTATAGAACTTGCCGTATAATATTTAATTTATATTTTATATTTATTTAGCAAGCAGAAACATTCTGCAGTTCCTCGATTAGCTCGTCATATAATGACGTACACTTCATAGGTGGCACGCTCTCACCTAGTGGTCGCGTGCTCCCCTTCTTCCACCAACGATTGGGAGTGGAACATTTAGTGACGTAAGCGGCGAAGTGAACGATTCGTTTTCCGAACCGTTTTAAGATTCCGCCCCTGGAATCTACGCGGCACCATCGGCGTTATGCGAGATAGTGAACTCGGCGCTCCTGCCTATCTCCCCAATCTTCATCCGTGGCGCATTGAAGTGAAAGCATTCGGCTGTACAAGATCAAACACAGCAAGGCGCATAATAGGGCGTGTAGTGGGCCGTGGTTATACTCCATATGCAGTCTTGACATGGCTTTGCATAAATGAGCCTGGGGCGCTATAACGTAAAGCTATTCCAAACTTTTCTATTCCAATTCTGCAATCAGCCCTCCGCGATTGGTCAAAAACATTTGTTGGAACCCCCCCCCCCCCCACTTTGCCTGTCTGTCACGCGACGTCACGAAAACCATGACAGCTCCCCATCTGATATGACGTGACCACACTGATTATGCATGATTGCATCGAGCAAAAGAAAAAATGGCTGTGGCTTAGCTAAGGTTAAGCCGAGGATGCGAAGCATACTAGCCTTTATTTTAACGCGACAGCGTTAAGGAGCTCGTGTCGCAGAAAAGCCGGTGTCGTCGGCGTCGGCTCAGGCGTGCGGCGCTTGCTCAGGCGCACATTTCGTTGTCGCGCCGAACGCTGCGTTGCTCGACGCTCACCGCGTCCGATGCGGGGGGCGACGCCGCGAGCGACGGCGCTAGTTGGAGCCCCGTTTCTTTTCTGTCGTGACGTCACAGTGTCACGTGGTTTCAAGGCGACACCGCCGCGCCTGAGGAGCTGGGTTGAGCTCTCGTAATATGCTTCGCATAAAATAGTTATTTCTGATAACTATTTTTGCCATTAGTCCTCGGCCATTGGTCAAACGTTTTCGGGCTACTCCCACTTCACCTGCCTCTCACTCGACGTCACAAAACCGCGAAAACTCACCACGTCAAAGTGACGGGTACGCGTTATAGATGCATTATTATGCCGAACAAAACTGAATTTTTTTCTTCTGAATAGGCGCCGGCTGCCCCCTTCCGAAAGGAATAAAAGATGGCAGCCGCTGATCGATCAGGCACTGGCTACTCGCACCTGCCGGAGAGCATCGGTTTATGTACGTGTAATAAATAAAACTTTTTCCGTGGCCGTGTAATGTTTTCGAGCACTTTCAGCACGTCTAGATCCTCGTTTTGACAAGTCTTCTTAGCTGAGAATCAGTTTTAGCGGCATTCTTAAGCTTTCGTTGCATGCCGCCGTGATTTTCGAACAGCCACCGCAAGCTCAGTAAGGGAAAGCGGACCAATCGCAGACGCCGGCACCACCCTCTCCATCCGGTTATCAATTTTTAGTGCACTGGCTCGGCCCCATCGAGTCCCTCTCTACTTGAGCGTGCTCCTCGCCTCTCGTCAGCCAATTAGATTGTGGCGACGAGCGACCACGTAGACCGTCAAAGTATCGGGCTCTCGCAGGAGAGGAAAAACCAACACTCCGTCGCTTAGCGTAGCATTTTTTTTAATGATCTTCGGAACGCTAGCTCGCGCCGGAACGCGCCAGCCGCTCGAGCCTCGTGTAGACGCGAGCGTTTGCGTCAACTCTCGTGCGACGCCGATGCTGCTGCCGCTACAGAGGGCTCCCCCCCTAGAGAGGAGGAAAGTTCGACGAACGATGGAAAGTCCACGTGACGCGGCGTGTCTTCGCGTTGGTTTTGGGTGTCACGTGCGCAGGCGGCGACGAAGGATGCAGCAGGGTCGCGTCGCATACAGGTGGAGCTGATGGCGCGGGTGCTTCGATGTAGGCGGGTTTGAGACGTTCCAGGGCAATTGTGTCTGATCGGCCGTTGACATTCACAACAAACGTAGTCGGACGACGCTCTAGAACACAATATGGCCCGGAGTAGTGTGGTTGTAGAGGCTTCCGCACGGCACAGTTACGCACGAAAACGTGGGTAGCAGAGCTGAGTGCGGGAGAAACGTACGGGGACCTTGCTTCTTGTGAACGTGTAGGCACGGGGCGCATCTGGCTGAAGAAAGCTTGCAGTTCGGCTACGTAGTCGGCAGGTGATGGCAGAGGCGTTTGGGGGGTGGCGACAAAGAAATCGCACGGAAGGCGTAGGTGGGTGCCGTAGACTACCTCAGCACAGGAGCAACCTAGGTCGCTCTTGAGTGCGGCTCTAATGCCAAGTAAGACGAGAGGCAAATGCAGGACCCACTTCTCCGGCGATTCATGTGCCATAAGGGAGGCCTTGAGATGCCGGTGAAAACGTTCAACTAGTCCGTTGGACTGCGGGTGGTAAGCAGTTGTGCGAAAACGTGTCGTTCCGAGTAGTTTGAGTAGCTCGTTGAAGAGCGCTGAGTCAAACTGTCGACCGCGATCTGTGATTATTGTGGATGGGCAGCCGAACCTTGCTATCCACGTAGACACGAACGCTGCTGCAACAGTGGGCGCTGAGATATCAGATATAGGTGTAGCTTCTGGCCACCGTGTGTAACGGTCGATGCATGTCAGTATGTAGCAGTATCCTTTCGAAGGTGGAAGAGGGCCGACGAGGTCCAGGTGTACGGTGTCAAAACGAGCATCCGGTGGAAGAAAAGACTTGGCAGGCGGAATGGGGTGACGCTGGATCTTCGAACGTTGACATGACAAACAGCAGCGAACCCAATCGCGAACTTGCGCGTTTAGCCGAGGCCAAACGAAACGACTGGAAAGAAGCTTCTGTGTCGCGCGTATGCCAGGGTGCGACAGGTTGTGCACGGTTTCGAATAGGCGTCTGCGAAGGGATGCCGGAATGTATGGTCTAGGTGTGTCGTTAGAAGTGTCGCAGACGATGGACGTACCATCTGGAGTCACAACGACGTCTTCCAATTTCAGGGACGTTGACGAATTCCGGAGGGTACGAAGTTCAGTGTCGTCACGCTGTTGACTGACGAGTAAGTCGGCCTCGATGATGAAAGGTTCCGATGTCAACGTGGAAACGACATTGACACGACTCAGAACGTCAGCTGGAATGTTGTCGGTGCCCTTGATGTGGCGGAACGTTGTTGTAAACTCGGAGATGTAGGAAAGCTGTCGAATCTCGCGGGGCGAGTAACAGGACGCCGAACGATTTGTTGCGTGCACAAGGGGCTTGTGGTCAGTCAAGACAGTGAATGCACGGCCTTCGAGGAAATGGCGAAAATGCTTGATAGACAGGTAAACAGCGAGTAATTCACGGCCGAAAACGCTGTAGCGGGACTGCGCAGGCTTCAGTTTCTTGGAGAAAAAAGCGAGTGGATGCCACTCATTGTCGATGAATTGCTGCAGAACGGCACCAACGGCGGTATTTGAAGCGTCGGTCATGATGGCAGTGGGTGCGTCTGGCTTTGGGTGTCTAAGCAGCGTGGCGTCGGCGAGGGCAGACTTGACTCTTGTAAAAGCGTCTGCGGCCTCTTCAGTCCACTGAAGCACTTGTTTGCGTTTGTTTACCAGGAGAGCGTCTAGCGGAGCCATAAGTCGTGCGCACTCGGGAATGAATCGGCGGTAGAAATTGACAAATCCGAGAAATTGGCGAAGCTTGGTGAGTGTGGTCGGTCGGGGAAAGTTTTCGATGACGCGAATCTTGGACGGCAGAGGTCGAATGCCGTTAGCGTCGACGATATGACCGAGGAACTCGAGTTCGGTTTGACCGAATTCACTCTTGGCGGCGTTGATGACAATTCCTTTACTGGCAAGGCGTGAAAACAACAACCGCAAGTGGTGAAGATGTTCTTCGGCCGAAGAGCTTGCCACGAGGAGGTCGTCAATGTATGCAAAAACGAAAGGCAGACCTCGGGTGACGGAATCGATGAAACGCTGAAAGGATTGGCCCGCGTTCCGTAAACCGAAAGGCATGCGGAGAAATTCGAAAAGACCGAAGGGCGTGGTGATGGCGGTCTTGGGAATGTCTTCTTCAGCGACCGGTAGTTGATGGTAGGCGCGAACGAGATCGATCTTAGAAAAGATCGTCGCACCGTGCAACGCTACCGTGAAGTCCTGAATGTTCGGTAGAGGGTAGCGATCAGGAACTGTGACGTTGTTTAGTGCCCGGTAATCGCCGCAGGGGCGCCAGTCGCCCGTCTTCTTAGGCACCATGTGAAGTGGTGATGCCCAGTTACTGGAAGAAGGGCGGATGATGCCAAGTTGCAGCATGTGTTTGAACTCCACGCGAGCGATCTTGAGTTTCTCCGGGGACAAACGCCGGGGTCGGAAGTAGACCGGTGGGCCGGAGGTGACGATGTGATGGCACACGTCATGTTGCACCGGTTGCGTCCAGTCCGGTAGGCGTGTCAAAGTGGGAAACTCGCGTAGGAGTGCGGCGAAAGGTTCGTCCAACATGGCAGAAATAGGCGCTATGGGCGATGTGCCTGATGATGGGACGCCGGGAACGGATAGCTGGGTCACGGAGTCGATGAGACGGCGTCGTTGGATGTCGACAAGGAGTCCGAAGTTATGCAAGAAGTCTGCTCCAATGAATGCATGACGGACGTCTGCAACCAGGAAGATCCAGCGGAACGCTCGTCGAAGGCCAAGGTTTAGCATGACGGAGCGTGACGAGAAAACTGGAATCCTGGTGCCGTTGACGGCTTGCAAAAACGACACAGGAGTCGCTTTTCGGTCGGAGCGCTGGGCGGGGAGAATGCTGACGTCAGCACCTGTATCGACTAAGAATCGTTGTCCCGTAACTCTGTCCATCACGTAGAAAAGGCGACTTGTGTGCTGGGCCGGACCACTCGTCGCCGTTAGAGGTCGGCCGGCCTGTTTCCCTGCCAAGCGCAGGGACGCCGACAGTGACGAGCGTCGTTTCCAAAACGGCGGTGGTAGTAGCAAACGCCAGGCGTTGTAGTTGAGGCTTCATTGCGAGTGCCCGTGCGTCTTGATCTGCTGGAACTACGGCTGCGTGGGCGACGAGACGTGCGGCGATGCTCCGCTCCACTGATGATGCGTTCCAGGCGCTCACACAAGGAGTCGAGCGGAGAGTGCACTGCGGAAGAGCAGGGAAGAGTTTGCAGAGCGGTTGTATTGTCACCCGGAGACGGTGACGTGGCTGCGATGGTTGGGGTGGCTACTTCCATGACTTTGTCGGCCAAAGCGGCAAGTCCGGTAAGGTCCATGGTAGAGGCTGTCGCCAGGACCATCTGCACGTTAGCCGGGAGTCGTTGCAAAAACAGTTCGCGCAACAGCGTGTCGTCGATGGATCTCGCGTTGTTTCCGAGCAGCTGGCTCATTCGGCGAAGAAGTTGACTAGGGCGTCGGTCGCCGAGTTCTTCAGCGGACAGAAGCTGCTGGATGCGAGAACGCTGTGAAGCTGCTGTGCGCTGTAGCAGTGCTGCCTTGAGATCGTCATAGGCGGCGGCAGACAATGGGGAGTTCAACAAATCTGCTACCTCGTCAATGGCGGCGGGCGAGAGCGCTGCGACGGCGTAATGGAACTTCGAGGCTTGAGAGCGGATACCAGCGACTTGAAATTGCGCTTCGGCCTGAAGAAACCACGCCGAAGTATGCTGGTCCCAGTACTGTGGGAGGCGAACAGCGATGGCGGAACAGGAGGGCTCACCACGTTCCTCGGAAGGGTTCTGGCCTTGAGCTCTCGTAGCGTCAGTCTGGTCCATGGTCGTCTCTACCACAGGAGCGTATGGCAATATCACGTCCGGGGTCACCAAACTGTGGCGACGAGCGACCACGTAGACCGTCAAAGTATCGGGCTCTCGCAGGAGAGGAAAAACCAACACTCCGTCGCTTAGCGTAGCATTTTTTTTAATGATCTTCGGAACGCTAGCTCGCGCCGGAACGCGCCAGCCGCTCGAGCCTCGTGTAGACGCGAGCGTTTGCGTCAACTCTCGTGCGACGCCGATGCTGCTGCCGCTACAAGATCAAACAAGCCGCTCAGTGTAGGCGGTATTATGCGTTTTTCGAGCAAACAAATGTGACCTCCTATAAACGAGGACAGCGTTAGGTTGGTCTGTTCAGACAACCCTGCGGGTCACCACCCGATGCTTCCGTCGGCGGTTACGCCAATTTGACGTCAGGAGATCGGAATAAAAACATATTGGAATAGTTTTACCTCATAGGGCCCTGCACACATATAGCCTGCACGTGGTATAGAGCCCGCACGTAGTATAAGAAATAGATGGTCGTATGGCGCATTTCAGCCGCCACGCGGCTTTAGAAAGCTAGGGTTGGGTATAGTGCACTCTAAGGGCCCATTAAATATTTGTTATTGGCTCAGACACCGCGGCGCCGCCGTTATCGGCCATTCGGCGCAGCGCACGATAACAACAAAGGAAAAAAAAAGCCAAACTTAAAATCACATACTGTGTTACTAAATGCTCGTACAAGTTGTCTTTCGTTACAAAAAGCATTTTCCGCCACTGTCATTCCACATGCACAAGGCGAAGGCCAACGAGCAGCGCATATTACGATCTAACCACGATCTGATTATGAGGCACGCCGTAGTGGGGGGCCCCGGAAATTTGGACCACCTGGGGTTCTTTAACGTGTACCTAAATCTAAGCACACGGGTGTTTTCGCATTTTACCGCCATCTAAATGCAGCCGCCATGGCCGGGGTTCGATACCGCGACCTCGGGCTTAGCAGCCCAACACCGTAGCCACTAAGCAACCACGGCGGGTGTTACGTGGTGCAGTCGGGCCCACTTGAGTGCGGGTGATTCATTGCACTGACGTGGTTGTGCAGAACTTGGCCTAAAGTGGCTGTGTCAAGAAGTGCCCGTAGGCATGTCCAAGGCATTGTTCGCGAAACCTGCCAAATAAGTGCGACACACATCTAAAAATAAAAAAAGCGAATTTAGTGGGTCCACCCGAGCTGTCTGACGTTATATAGGAAGTGTTCGGTGTAATAATATGCATATATCATTGTATTTGCTATTATCGGTTGATCACTTTAAATGTAGCTCAATACGTTGAGCGGCTTGGTAATTAAGCGATTCGCGTATTAAATAGATATGTGCGTCTTTACATTACTTCGTAAGAAAAGATGAATCTTCAATAAGTTTACAGCGAACTCGAAGTGGCAAAATGGCTCGAAAGAAAAAGTGCGTTGGTAAACGCTTTGCAAACAGGGATGAAATAGCGGAGTTAGCTTCGCGGTTAACGTTGTGCTCACGTGCATCGGGGACCAATCTTTTGCCGTGTAAGTGGATATCAATGGGGGATAAAGATGAATAGACACCATAATAATATATAATAATTTCAAATAATATATGCTGGCGTTTTCTTTTTTTTTTTGGGGGGGGGGAGGGGCAAACGCCCTTTTAATGTCTATCGTGGCCAACTGTTACCTTTGTAGATTCATTAGAAGAACGTTTTGAGGCACCACTGTACTGTGCAAACGCCCTTCAAGCGTGCACTGAAAAAAAAGTGCCTTATACATGGTGGCTGTCTGGTCGTCATCGTGAACATCGATATATGTCTACTTGCCCGATTAAGGTCTCCCCCAGCGATCTCCAATAATCCCTGTCCTTGCGTGAGCCCCCGACTACCATCGGTACCGGCTTATTTCTTCATCTCATCAGGCCACCTATTCTACTGCCGTCTTTAACTGCATTTCTGTTCCATTCTAATAATGCAATCCTAGGGTTTTACGTGCCGAAACCACGATGTGATTATGAGACACGCCATAGTGGGGTAGTCCGGAAGACTTTGACCACCCAGGTTTCTTTGACGTGCCCTCAATGCACGGGACATAGTTTTTTGGTTTTTTTTTGTTTTTGCATTTCGCCCACAACGAAATGCGGCCGCCACGGCCGGAATCCCCAATAATTGGCTTGCGTAACGCCACTGCTTCTATTTCATCTCAGCTCTAACACCGGCTACCGGCATTTGCTCTCCAATGCGGACCACCTTTTTTCTTCCTGTCTCTTCGGGATTGGTTGACCTGTTAACGCGATAGCGCTAAGCCTGTGTCGCCGAAAATCCTGTCTCGGCGTCCGGTATGCCGCGTCGGCGTCCGGCGTCGTACGTGTTTACAGGAAAAAAAAGGTGATTTTCGAACCACCCATTCCCAGGCCATCCATGCGATGCAAGGAATTGACTGAACTAACTAATTTCTCAAGCTAAAATACACGGAAAAATCGTAAACTACGACAGAAACACAACCTATCGACATGATAGCTCTCGGCTTGTAATTTGACAATACGAAAAAACATAATTCTATTACGCGAAAACTCAAAGAAAGTCCTTCCTTTTCCAGCGCTTCTACGATTCACGCCCCCCATTTGCGCACGACGAAGCGTGGGTGTCTCGGGGCCACGGAGCGGCGCCTCCGGTTCCTTGCTCCAGCTCCGTTTCTTCCAGCTGGCATTCGCCTCTGCAGCATCGCGGCCCCCGCAAGAGGCCGTGTTTTTTTAAAGCGAAGCTTTCTTTGCTTCTGCCTTGGACTTTCCCACTGCTGCTGCGGGCTGCTGCCGTCGCGCACGCTCGTCTGGGGACGGTTCAGAGCGTGTATACAGATTATAGGTCGAGGAGACGAAAGGCGACGGGAGAAACTCGTTTTCAGCGCACCACGTCGAATGTGCACAATGCCCTCTGGAGCTCCCTGGCCGTCGCCACGTTAGCCGCTTGATGGCTGTAATTATCCGTGGCTCCACTCATTAGCATTGCAGAAACTGCAGCGCTTCCCTTTCTACTAGCGTGCGAGGTCAGAGGGGACGCAGATAGAACTGTCGAGAGGATAAGAAGGAGAGGAAGAAGAGGCAGTGCCGATGTAAGAGAGGGGGGAGGTGACGTGAGAAGGCAAGGAAACCCCACTACTATACGACAGCGGTAGCGGGGAAACCGGATAAGCTTAAGTTCAAGTTACGGTGCAGTACGTTGCTGCTATTTTTGAAAAATAAACGCCATGCAAATATGTCAAGCGGGCGACTTACGCAGGGCTTGCAGAAGCAGAGCCGCATTCATTAAAGCGCACCGCAGGGTCCGGGAGACACTACGGAAGCGGTCGACCGTCAAATCAACAGTTGTGTGGCCGCGGAGTTAGCTTTGCGGCTATAGCGCTCTGGGCTGTCCAGCAGGCCCACGATGCGGCCGAAAGGCACGGCCTTCCGGTTCCCACGTGGGAGCGGCCCGCTTCGTGAAGACTCACGATCTGCAGGACTTTAGTTATTAAAGTTTTACCATACCATGGCATTGCTAGAGGTCGTGGATTTTATTCCAATCACGGCAGCCGCATTTCGACGGGGGCGAAATAGACAACGCACGTGCACTTAGATTTTGGGACACGTTACAGAACGTCACGGCGTCAAAATTAATCCGGTGGCCGTCACTACAGCTTGCCTCATAATCAAAAAACCTCAAAACCTAATAAGTGTGGTTTTGGAATGTAAAGCCCTCTAATGCAATTCAAGTTTAATATTTCTGCCGCAATGCGATGTGCCATGTGATGAAATGACAACGCTCAACCCTCTCAGAGGTTATGAAATATGGCGCACAACAACGCCTCAAGCAAACACCTCTCCCTGTGTGTTTTGTGTACTGCGCAGACAAACAGCAGTGGTGCACGCAAGGTAACGTTTAACATCAACTCACCACCATCGTGTTAGCCTAAGTGGTGACGAAATTAAGCTTTAGCCATCAACATCACCACTAAATTATCGTGAATCAAAGCATCCAGCACGGAAAGCTTCGCTTACATCGATTACCACAATGTGTGGAATCTACATAATTTTTTTTTCTACCACAAAGCCCGTCTTCGTGCATAGCATTCGCAGCGACCGTTTCGAGGTAAACATTACGGTTACATAATCTCCAGTTGACGGGAAGCGTGAGAAGCAGTCAGGGACCTTTGAATGCTATCGGGCGTTCCACTCTTAAAGGCGAAGCTTAAGCGTCCTCCTAGTTTTAAAGCGTTGTTTTGCTTTGCGGACCCTGGCGGAGTTTCCTTACCATTGGCTGCTGGCTGGGTGCTGTTACCTTGCCCAACCTCGGTCTGCCAGCCCAGCAGCACCATGTTCGAAACATTAAGCTTCTCTTTCACGTATACATCTATCGTGCCAATGTGAACTATAGCGCTTTCAGTTTATAGCCGCGTGTTCATGACGATTATTTTTATACAGAGTGATCATTTTTGAGTTTTGTGAAATTCAGGAAACATAAGCTGTTGTAGATAAGATAATGCTAGTACTTGAGCGGGATTAATCAGAGAGGAGGGCAGCACTTGCACGAGAAATCGAAACACATATTCAACTAATTAACAAAGTTATATTAATTATCTTTTGAATGAATTTCTTTACCGCACGTATTGCAATTAAGGGATTGTAGCCGGGCAGTTTGCAAGACCTATCCACTTGGAATAAATTTCCAGAGTGACGCCAGCTTGGAGATATGCCCCATCAAACTAGCCCTAAAAATGCACTGTTGTTCGACTGACTTTTTTTTAAAACAAAACGCTCTTTTATCCCTTAGAGCGCAAAAGTAACTGCAGCCGCCCATGTATCTCGTTCCACACATTGGGAAATAATATCTCGAAAGCGATGCCATCTGCGAAATTCATTTCAAGTGGATACGTCTTGCAAGCTCACCGGATAGAATTGCCAAGTTGCAATATGGGCTGTGAGATAATATAATTAAGACCATGATTAGTGAATTTTCCTTAATTAGGTGAATATGTGTTTAGATTTCTCGTGTTAGTAATGTTCGCCTCTTCGAATAATTCAGCTCAAGGACAAGAATTTTGCTATAAAATTTAAAATTTGTAACCCTGCACTATCCAGGGAAAACACGGGGAATGCGGGAGATGGAAATTCAAGACGGTGAGCAAAACGCCTTACCTTGTTCTCGTTTTACTCATCACCCTGCACTATGGCACATACGTACAATTGGGAATTGTCCGAGAAGCGGCCGCACATTTAACACACGTAAGAAAAAAAAGAAAAGAGAGAAATACGAGGTAATACACGACCCGCCGTGGTGGTGTAGCGGCTATAGTGTTGCGCTGCTCAGCCCGATGCCGCGGGATATAAATCCCGGCCTGCGAAAGCCGCATTTCGATGCGGGGGACGAAAAAAAAAAAAAACGGCCGTGTACCGCGCATTGGGGTGCACTGTGCAAGAACCCCAGGTGGTCGAAGTTAGTCCCGAGTTCCCCACTAGGGCGTGCCTGATAATCTTAGCACGCTTTGGTACGTAAAACCCAACATTTTTTTTTTACGAGGCAATACATGGAAGTTTGTGACATTGCGCATAGCACGGGTGCGTGACAACACACGCGCGTGCACCTGTTTCTTTTACGCCAAAGACACACGAATGAAACGGGCCAGTTTATGCCATATGCTTAACTACTTCACAAAAGCTTCACTTCACATGGATGCCAAAATGTGCCTTGGAACCATTTTTTTTTTTTTTTTGCTTTCAACCACTCGCTGCGCGAGCTGATTCCGTAGCTTATGCGTTATGCTTCAAGTTTTCAGCACGCACTAATAGGCTAGTGCCGGTGAGGTGCACTACTTCTATACTTTTCTTCTCTGGTCGGCGTGTGAAATTGCGATCAGCATTTTAACATTTCAGTGAGTGATCTTCAAAGCTAGGTGAAAGGCATATGTTTCCATGAACATAAAAAAAAGTAAAATTAAAGTTTACTCGGCTGCCTGTGCCTGTGCTTTTTTACGCTCTTGTTTTCTTCCAAACGGGACTTTATGGCTTCTGTACGGAAAGTCACTATGTAGCGATTACTTAATGACACATTCTGAACCTCTCACACTTCGTCAAAATGTTTTGTGTAACCCGAGGCGGACCTTTAGGTACTGGCTGCTTACTTCTTCTTCCCTCTCTCTCCTTTTTTTTTCTTTTATTTACTGGCACTAGTATGGCCTACGGCATAAATAAAAAAAATAGGGGCTTCTGTTCTCCAGCATGAAATCCAGGAGTGGCCAGTGCCGAGGATGGTGCGTCGTGTGCAGACGACTCGCTGCTTTCCTTCTCGCGATCACTGCAAGGATGAAACGGCACTCGCAATAGAAAAAATGGCGTCTGCACAAGCGCTCGTGAGCCACGGGCGTTACTATCGCTGTGGGCTAATCCGAAGGAGGAGGCTCACGCAGGCGTCGCACAACAACACTGACCGGTCTGCATAGAGAAGGCGAACGTAGCACTTACGGTCTTTCCACGTAGTCACGGACGCCGAAGCAGGTGACCCGATCATCAGCCGTCCGCCAGTGATTGTGAACTGTGCGCGCACGTCAACATCGTAAGTCGTGCCCGAATCGAGCCCGCGCACAGTCAGTTCTTGCTTCTCTGTGTAAACCTGGAGACACGAGGCAGCGCTCGTGCGACAGTAGCGCACACGGAAGCCGTTGTAGAGGCGAACATCGTCTTTCTCGAAGGACCAGGCGAGCTCGAACGAGCTGTTGCTTGTAGACACAGCTCTGACTAGAACGGGCTTTGGTAGGACTTTGAAGGGTGGAAGGGAGAGAGAGAGAGAGGGGAGGCAAAAAAGAAAATTATTTTGAATACTCTGCTCTGTGCAAAACACAATGTCAGTTGTTTACCACCCTAGGTCCCAGCATGTAGGGTTCGCTCTGTGTTAGCGCGTTATCATGCAGTTACATTTGGCGGCACTTGGCGTTCACCAGCAGATCCCTTCGGGTTAAGCTGAAGGGTAGCGGGAGGGAAAGAGGCAAGTGACAGATGCACGTCGTCGAATTCGTTTGTCCACATTCCGGCAATTAAAGGAGTGCATAAACTGGCATTGAATAAAATACAGTAGACCCTCGTCAAACGGTACCTCGACGGACCAGGCAAATGTTTTCCGATTAGCGGGAGTGCCGTTTATGAGAGAAATGTGCAGAGGTGTACCACTATATGACATGCACCCTCGTACCACTGTTAGATGTGTTAAGCGTAAGGAATAAAATGCAGCAGCCAATCTGTCTCGTGTTCTGGTCGTCGGCGGCGGCTGCTGGATTGACGAGACTTTCGAGGAAGCGCTGGCGCCATGACAAAGCAAAAGCATGGCTCTTACTGCTCTTGTCTGCGGCAGAATAACAAGTGCTGGTGCAGACACAGTCCAAATTGTCGAGCCGTGCGCTATGAGGCGTCCGAAAAATTTCGGTTGTCCTTATTTCGGTCGCCTATGAGGCGAGTGGTGGCGTTACGAGGAGTTCCACGTAGTACAGGACGTGCATTAAACATCTGTCAGATTTGTGCCTCTTTGAGTCTTTGCCACCCTTTTTAAGAAGGGCTTTGTGAATACAAAAAAAGAAAGGTGACGCCAAGAAAAATGATTTCAGATCCTGCCTCTTTCTAAAAAAAATTCTTTACAGCTTGCTTCTGTTGCGTTTAGAGAGAAATTCAAACATTTTCATTCTGAATAGGGAATGTTTTCTTGCGTTAGCCAAATACAAAACTAACAAATCTAAAGGTTGTTGTTCCGTTTAGGTGGCAATTCCGTTGAAGTGGTTTAGGGTTACCGAGATTCTGCTTATCTAACATTGGATGACCGCTTCGGACAATGGCAGTCAGCGTGTAGGAAGCAGCGACATAAGCAATAGTACCTTTTTTTTTCACGGTCCTAGTTATATCTTCCATGCGAAAGTATCGTTTTAGGAACATGCCCCCAAAGGGTTCTTTCCTTATGTACGAAACGATACGCCGCATTTATTATCACAACTGTCAGTGTATAAATTGTAGTCGGCACGCATTGTAGCTTTCATCCCGTATATTTTCATCGCGGCACGCAAGAAGTAGCATTATGCCACCTTTAGTGTCACATTCGTGCCACTGGCGATTTAATGCAATAGCTGGTTTGGGTCCAATGGGGGAAATACTCTGCTCGTCAGGCCATGGAGTACACTGGGGCTTTTCTGTGAGACAGCGAACTCGATGATAAACTCTAAAAAAAGTGCTGCCAGATCTTTTTAAGCGAATGCTTTCTTTTTTTTTCTTTTTCAGAGCTTTCCACGGTTTTCTTGGATTGGCGAACGGGCCATGGGGCGTTGCGCTAGGCTCTCAGATGGCGTGGCCGTCCATCCGCCCATTTCATCACCGTCATCGTCACGCCAGCTTCATCTTCGTCGCTGTCTTGTCATTGTCACACGCGTTCGCGTTAAATGCAATTGAACGTTTACAATGTAAACGGCTTGAAGACAGATTCTAACGGAATCATTTTGACCAAGCATTTTCTTTTCAGTCTTTTTACCCGCAGCCTTAAGCCGACACTTAGTAGCTAGCTACAATGCACTGGTTCATAACAATTCTCGGAATTTTAACGCGATAGCGTTAAGGAGCTCGTGTCGCAGAAAAGCCGGTGTCGTCGGCGTCGGGTGTCGGCGTCGGCGGCGTTGACCGTGAGCGATAAATCACGGCAGGCGCTTCATAAATAAAAAGCAACTTCCAAGATTGGCCCGGTGGGAATCGAACCCGGGTCCCCGGAGTGTGAGACAGAGACGCTACCACTCAGCCACGAGTTCGATGCTTCCAAGCGGTGCAAACGCGCCTCTAGTGAATGCGGTGTTGCCTTCGAAACCAGCCGTGGAAAGTTATACTGCGGTGTATATCGGTAATTATGAACATGTAACGTACAGAAGTCACAATTACACGAGTTGCGAAGTGCGTTTCCGCCGCATTTCTTTTGCGCTTTCCGCACACGCAGAGCCATCTTGCGGCAAACACAGAAGACCCCCTCCTCTCAATGTACGGCGCTGCCCCGACAGGAGGCGCGCCGCGCGCGCATTGGGACCGCTGCCAGGCGCGTCGCGGGACTCCCTCTCCCCTGACGACGCTTCGCCGTGCTTCCGGTTTAGATTACTATCTATCTCTCTGCCCGTGCCGATCACGACGTTTGGATGGCGCAGATCGTTTCCCCTCCGAGACACCGAGTTCTTTGGTTCGTTTCGTTCGCTCAGGCGCACGTTTCGTTGTCGCGCCGAACGCTGCGTTGCTCGACGTTCACCGCGTGATAGGTGGGCGCTAAGTCCGATGCGGGGCGCATCGTAAGTGATTGCTGTGCCGTAGCGCATTGTCTTATACCCCTTGGCGGGTCGACGGGAACGCTGTCGCGTCCCACTCTTGAAGGCGAAGCTTAAGCGTCCTCCAATTTTTTCCTACTATAAACAGCTTTCTTAGCATACATGCACCATGCATAACACATTCGTACATGTGTGCTTTTCCGCAATGTATATGTCCACTTGAGGTGTGTTTTAAGATTTGTGTGCTTACGCTTTGGTGGTGTTCTGAATGTAGTGTTCACTGCAGCGCTACAGTTTTTTCCAAGGCAACCTTCGAGGCTTGCCATGTAGTACATCCAAGGCTCCAGATCGGTAACAAGAACAGTAGGCCTCGAGGATGTCGTGTCGGTACCTTCAAATTCCCACATAGAGAAGAAATCAAGGTTTCCTTCGCCCTGTAAAGAAGCAAACGTGTTTTCGAAAGCTGTGATAGTTGTCTTGACATTATAACAATCGGTCATTGTGCAATGCCGAAAGTGCGAGAATTTAGCATCTCGGAGGCTTAGTTCTTAATTACCTTTTTAGCGATATATGCACCGTACGGTTTTGCTGTAGATGTTTCATAGCTGTAGACAAATTTGAAGATAGGCGACGTTAGAGAGGGCTACTCCAATACATATTTAAGAAATCAAGACTACCCCTTTCGCCATGTTAGACGCCTACACACACCGCAGCGATTCAAACATACTGGTCCTGATGAAAACGCTAAATCTAAAAATAAAGACAGCAAAGAAAAGCTAACAAGATAGGCGTTCTACATATGCTCGTGCGTAATGTACTACATGTTCACAACAGACTTGCACATAACGAATTACATGTAATCCGTTAACATTTTTGGTAATATTGTAATTTTGCGATTAGATTGTTAGCTCGGCAACACTCACTACAAGTCAAGTATTTTTTTCAGGAACAAATTACATGCAACTAGTTACGTTGTTGACGAGGCAAGCTGTAAGAGGTGACGCAGCTTTGAGAACCTGAATTCGTCGGCAACTGCAGTAGAACGCCCGAGATCGTGCCAAGAAGCATCCTCGCGGATTTTCAGACAGGCGAGCCCTGGAGCTCAATAATTATTTTCTCAACTCAATGCTGTGCAAGATGATGGCCGGCGAATGGAGCAAGTGCTGGTACGTCTCGATTGGCGATGACCGCATTAATGCTGGGAAGTCAAATGCGGACGATTTTCTCAACTTTTCGCTAGCCCAAGCGAGGGCGTCTTCTCCAATTAGCAGCAACAGTGAAGCGCTGTGCTTCACGGAGGGTCCAGATGCTGAGTAACCGTATATGTTAGCAAGATCCGTATAGGTTAGAACCCCGCGCTTCCCTCCAGCGCGCGCACCAAGCGAGCTTTTAGTGCCGTTGCTGATGTCTTCGCAACAAAAACGACAGAACACCGATGACATTTCTTTGGAAAGCAGTTGTCAGTCAACATAAGCAATGTGTGAAGAGCAGCAGTGGACTCCCTGAGAGTGCCGAGCCCACTGGTTCTCTTTCATCTATCGGTGCTTAGTTAATAACAGTTTCGGAGGAAAGTAACGTAAAAATAATCTATTGCATTCGAGTAACTCCTGAGTTACCTACGTGGGGTGGTGATTCAAATTCAAATTCTTTATATTTCAGAAGCAAGTTTTATCGTTGACAGGGCTAAAAGCTGCTGTCTGCAGCTTGACAGAGGCCCGGACATCATATTCAAGGCAGGGCGTGACCTCAACGTGCATGTCGAAGCGCTAAACATAAACATAACAGTTCATCAGAATAAGAATACATTATAAGAATACGCCATACTAGATATATTGCTATAAATGAAAAAAGTGCTTATATACAGAAGAAAAAATATATAAGAATGTCGAATATAATGAAAGAAAGGGGAAAATAACACATGTATATATATACATATATATACATGAATTCACATATGCATACACACAAACACATAATACATCAGGAAAAGATATTACATTCTAAAACACTACAATGTGAAATACAAGGAGACACAGGAGGATTTAGCTTCTGTTAAAAAAAAGAATTATTAATGTATGTAGCTTCACGACAATAGTCGTAGGTAAGATATTTTTTAAAAACAAAGAGCTGATGAAGTAATGCTAGTGTGCGCTTCGGTATATCTTTGTATTTATTGAGGATTAACGGAATATTTTATTTCAAGGATATTTCAAGGACTGCAGTTTGTAAAAAGTGCGGAAACGTGGTATTATCCAAAAGTCAAGACAACGTGTACGAACATAGGTATATTGCTGAAGCAGTGCTATTGTGTTAACAAAGTTTTTAAAAGTGGGTGAAGACACAAAGAATGAACGCAAAACATGAAATCCACACATATTTGGCATCTTTATAAGGTTGTACAACCTAAAATACTTTTCTGTGGAAGCTAAATAATCAATATTTGGGATATTGTGAACAACTTTCTTTGGTAATAAACAAATCATCGTAATATTCTTTTGTGTAGTGGTCAACCATACGGGACTACAGTAATTAATATGGGAAGCAAACAATGCAAAATATATTTGGTTTTTTGCTTCCACTGGGAGAATTACATGGCAACGCGATAGAGCTCCGGTGGTCATTGAAAGTTTTTTGCATAAGTTGTCAACATGCGAATCCCATGTGAGATTTGAGCTAAATGTTACTCCGAGAATTTTATATTCCTTGACTATTTCAGTCCTGTGCCCGTCGCAGTATATATCCTGGTCTAAATTAATTACTTTATTTTTTTGCATGGAAGAAAAGTACCTCGGTTTTAGTTAGGTTAATTTTGAGGCAGTTAGAATCCGACCAAAATAGGAGCTTCTGAAGGATGTGATTACATCTTAACGCTAGATCGGCTTCATCAGTTCCGGAGAGTAGGATAGTGCTATCATCGGGATATATGATAAATTTTGAGTTTGTGTCAATACGGACCATATACTTTATATATACGTTAAACAAAAGAGGACCTAAAATACTGCCTTGGGGCACACCACATATTATATGAAGGGGAGAGGAACGGTAATTACCAATGCACACACACTGTGTTCTTGTTGGCTAAGTACGAACGGAATAGTTCGAGCTGCTTACCTCGAACCCCGTAGTCCGAGAGTTTTAGTATAAGTATGTTATGGTTGAGTGCATCGAATGCCCTACTCTAATCTATGAAAAGACCGAGAGTTATATGTTGATTTTCAATGTTTTGTAGCACACTTTCTTTAAGTGTTAATAAAGCTGTTTTAGTAGGGCGTCCTTTTCTAAAACCAAACTGCGAGTCGGAAAGAAGATTTATTTTGTCAAAGAAGTTAGTCAGTCGAGAAAACAATATATTTTCTAAGCCTTTAGAAAAAATTGTTCTCACAGATATTGGCCTATAATTTTTTGTCTCATTTTTATTAAGCCCTTTGTAAATGAGTGTTACCTTGGATCGTTTCAGTGCGTCAGGAATTTGACCTGATTGGATAGCGAGATTGAATATGTGAGCGAGCGCCGGTGTAATGCATTCGATAACATATTTTATGAGCTTTATTTGTAGGTTGCCTATATCTAAAGCCTTGTTGTTCTTTAGACCTAGAAATGTTCGATAAACTTCAGCTTCGCTTAAATCATGCAGAGCAAAGCTCTCAGCAGGGCAATTGCTTGACGGTCTGATAACCTGTAGGTTACTATCTGGAAGTGCGCGTTCTAGAAATGCTTGGTTGAAATGATCAACAAGCGCCTGGCCGACTATTTTATGGTTCTTGTGAGTTAACTTTGAGGGCGTTTCCGTTTTACCTTCGCGACCGAGAACCCTGTTTAGCACTTTCCATGCGGCGTCAGGTTGCTGTTTCTTTATATAAGAAAACAACCGCTGATAATATCCTTACTTTGCCGACCTAAGCTCGGCGTTCAGCTTATTTCTGAAAGTTTTAAAATCTTTCAAGTCAGATGGTGCTCTTGTACGTGAAAAGGTGTGAAATAATCGATTTTTCTTATTAATAGCATTCATATGGGCAGGAGTGACCCAAGGTTTTCTTATCCTTTTTGACGGTTTGAAAGTTGTAGAAGGAAAATGTGTAGCGTATATTCGCTGAAAAATTTCAATGTACTTCGAATATGCATCGTTCGCGCTTTTTATTGCGAATATAAAAGACCAATCCTGAGCACTGATGTCACGCCTAAATAAAAGTAAAGCATCGTCTGATACATACTGCACTGTAACTGCGTCCCTTCGACTATCTTTATGAACTTTGGGGGGGGGGGAAGAAAATAATGAAGATTGGGAACTGGTCACTTATGTCAGAGGCCATTGTTCCTGCATCAGTGACTCTAGTTTGCGCGTTGGTAATAAACAAATCAACTGTCGATAAAGTTAGTACAGTGATGCGTGTCGGCGTAGTGATTATATTCACAAAGCCTGTGGAAGAAACGGCGTTGTTTAAATCTTGAGCGCAGGTGCTAGCTTCAAGGGTATCTATAATAATGTATCCACCATAAACGAGTTTCAAACTATTTGTGGAAGCAAATTGCAAGAAGTTTTCAAAAAAGTTGATAAAGTGCCCAAAATTCCCCTTTGGTGGGCGATAAACGACGGTAATGACGTCAGCGTTTCGTTTCAGTATTAGTACTTCGTAATCGTTTGTAATGCATGTATAATATGATATTACCTCATATTCTTTAGAAGCTTTAACATAAATAGCGACGCCACTGCCCCTACGACTACTGCGATTGATAAAAAAAGCTTTTGTATCCATAAAGATGGATCATTGCAGTATCCATTAAGATGGAGCATTGCACACCCGTTACAATACCATGTTTCAGTAAGCATCAAAACACTATACTGAAAAGAGAATTCGTCTAGGAGATAGGCAATCTGGTCATGCTTAGCGAGAGCAGAGCGTGTGTTAATATGCAAAACAGAACCTGGAAGAAGAACCTGGAAGAATTTTATGGGGCAACGCGAAATCGTGGTAGCGCATTTTGAAAGCTGAAACTGTATGCAGAAAGAGGGGGACTAATTACACCGATGTTATCTTATTGAGGTCGTCTTCACAAGTTATGGATATGGCGCTAGAAGTGTTTGACTGACTCGCAAAAATCCTTCCATTACAGGTCCATACGGATATCCACTGGCAGTCCTTCTTACGCCTGACAGCCATACTGAGAAGTCTCTTTAGTGTAGGACAAAGCTCTTCATATACATAGGATTCGAGCTGCCAAGTCCTAGGTTGTCATTAGTAAGCCGGGCTTTTCTCGCTTTCTTTAATGCCACGTTGCGCTTCGACCGGGACTTGAATCGCACGATAATGTTAGTTTTATCTGGATTACGCGTGGTGACGCAATGGCAAGTCTCGATATCGCACTCACTGATTGGTTCTTCAATAGCATGTCCGATAGTGGACAATATGGCAACAACACTTTCATTTACTGTCTTAACGATTCCCTGGATTTCAAGATGGGCATTCCTAGAACACTGTTCAAAATGAACTATCTGGTTCTCAAGTAACTTAATCAAGTAATTGGTAACTGTAATCAATTACATTTTTCAGTGAAGTAATTGTAATTGTAACGGGCTACTTTCGTTTTAAGTAGCGCGTACAAGTCTGCTTCACAACACTCTGTCATAAAATTAACGGACTCTTCATCAGACAGACGTAATTCGATTGCATTTGGGGCTTCTGTCGTACGATGACAGCCCATCGGACATTCTAGCTGCATAAACCCCTTCGTTCTGATCCGTGGTGTAGTGCTGACGCCGCTCCCTCTTAGTCTTTGCCCGAGCAGGACGAATAGCTTTGCCTTCATTGGTCAGAAATGTAGTACCAGCAAGGGAACAGGAAAGTAATAATAATAATAATAATAATAATAATAATAATAATAAAACTCTAGCCTTCTGCTCGTTCTTCCCCCTTCCTATCTCCTTCTTCTGTTCATACTTTTTTACACGTCCCTTAGCCACGGTATTTTGGCATAAGTCGCATGCTTTCACATACCGTTTCACGTCACTCTGCACCCTGGTCCAAAAGAACTCTTCCGTGATCCTTTCTAATGTATCCTTTACTCCTTTGTGACCTGCGGTTACACTACCATGCCCTATCTTCCGTACTGTGTCCTTCAGCTCCTGCAGGATCATCAACTGTTGTACCTCCCGCCCTGAACTAAACGTACACTTCTGGTATAATAGGTTACTCTTCTTTACAAACTCTACTACTGTTCTAATCCTTTTCCTACGCATCGGTTCTCTTTAGCTTACACTTTCGTATTGATTTGTCCTTCATCTGTACCTTTTTAAATTCTACAGCCGTTACATTTAGTCCCTTAATGGCTGAAACCTGCACTGTTGCCAGAGGTTTGGTGCTACTATTGCTCACTCGTCTTTGTACTGCAGCTTCTACATCTGCCTCTTTCATCTCCCCTTTTGGCGCTTCTGAGTGTACTTTCTCTTCAACGTCCTTCCCTTTCCTCCTCCAACTTGGGTCTGGGTCGTCTGTCTTCCTCACCCCAGGTACATTTCCCACAATCAAAATACAAAGAGGGTCCTCCACAAATCTAGCTGTGGCTAGCCCGGTAAAAAAGGGTGTCGATATTTGAATCCGTGCCTCTGGCAGATATTTAACGGACGTATCTACCAAGATCACTGGTTTGAGGTGCCCGGTCATACTTTCTGGTGGCACTAGACTCCTCCTCACTAAAAAGGTATTTGTTCCCGTGTTTCTCAAGACTGTAACTTTGCACCCTTGTACCTCGCCTTCCAATACAGGCATGTCCTGCTCTCTCTGTCCGTCCTCTCTTGACCTCACGAAGCATGCCGTCTTATCCATGGACCTAGTCCTGCATTCGTCTGCCTTGTGACCTTTCTTTTGGCACAACTGGCAAACCACCAGTGTTTCGGGACGATTATCTCTCACTCGGCAGTTCATCGCTACATGACCTAACCGGTTGCATAGAAAACATCTCTGGGGTTCCCTACGTCTACTGATTTGTCCCTGATTCTTCATCTCTCCATCTGCTGTCGTGTAAGTATCATTGTCGCTCTCTCCTAAATTTTCCATCCCTGTGTCTCTACGATCTGATCCGTTTGTTCTGCCATCTGTTCGAAAGTTTGTAATTTTCTTTCCTTAAAGGGACACTAAAGCGAAACAATAAATCAGTTTAGACTAATGAAGCATTGTTTGAGAACCCTGCAGGCAGTCATTTAAAAAAATAGTTTGATTATTAGATGAAAAAACTAAGGTCCAAGTATCAGTATTTGAATTTTGTGCCGAAATCCCAGCGCCGGTACGTCAGCGCGACGTCAGGGATTCCAAAGTATGTTTTCGCATTTGGGCCCCGTTGGATGAGTAAAGGTTCCCGAAATTGGCCATGTTTAATATTTCGTTCCTTTAGAACACAATGTAGTTAATCTGTACCACTATATATAATTAGTAGGTCCTAGAAGATGCCATCAAAATCCAAGACGTCACAGCCCCCAGGTGCGGGAACTTAAGTAGGCGTCACCACCCGTATTTCGTTCTTGCGCTTTTTCTGCCTTACCAAACGTCTTATGGTTGTAAGAGTGGTGTTTTTGGTGTTGTAGAACGGTAATTTACTGATGCAAAAGAAATAATTTTTTCCTTTAGTGTCCCTTTAAGGAATATCGCCAAATTGCATGCTGCTACACCTGGCAAGAAACTGCTCATCCACGACCTTGTCGCGAACCCCTTCATATGTTTTGTCCGTTTAGGACAGCTCTGTCCACCTCTCAAAATAATTTGTGAGCCGACACGCGAACTGCTTGCCTGTTTCTGAATCTTCAGGTTTGCAAGACCTAAACTGCTCTCGGAATCCTTCTGCTGTCAACCTGAATCTTTGCCATAAAGTTTTCTTGACATTGTCATAGTCTAAGGACTCTTCGGCTGGAATACGCCCAAAGACACTCAGAGCCTCGCCCACCAAACATAGACTCAAGGCGTTAGCCCACTCGCTCCTCTCCCAGCCTTGCCCAATTGCTATTCTTTCGAACCGATGCAAATACGCATCTAGGTCATCCCTCCACTCATCGAAAGGTGCCATTAATTTCCTAGGGCAAATCTGTTTTGGCCTGGAAGCAGGTGAGTCGGACGACGCCGATCCGGGAGTACTCGTGCCTTCACGAGAGCCCATGCCCATCTCTGCTAACCTTATCTTCAATTGTAAAGTTCCTTTTTCTCGTTTCTGCTCTTCACACATTCGTTCGTGTTCTACGCGCGCTCGTTCGTGTTCCTTTTCTTTTTCTTCTTGAGCACACTCGAAGAACTTCATCGTCTCTTCCTTCGACATATTTAAATCTTTGGCTATCGCCGCCAAACGTTCCCACTCCATCTCTAAACCAGCAAGATCAGTGACAGGGCCGAAATAGAATCCTGGAAATATCCTGGGACGGATTCTATCCTGGGACGTATCCTAGTAAGGATTCTATCCTGGGACGTATCCTGGTACGGATTCTATCCTGGGACGTATTCTGGTACGGATTCTATCCTGGGACGTATCCTGGTACTGATTCTATCCTGGTAGGCTCGCCAATTTGTGTCACACGGATCTCGGGGCCGTGGGGACGTTGGGAGAGATGGAGTCGGGAGACGCAGGCGAGCACAGCAAACATACTTTACTAATAACAAACCCAAAATAAAACACAGAACTCAAAACTCAACTGACAAAGATAAAACTCCACACTTGCTTAGCCAAAACAACGTCCTTATTTTCGCCCACCTGCATCCTTAGCGCGTTTCGCGCGAACCTGCGGCAACCCTGGCCTATGGCTGCACGCTAACAAAAAAAAAGAACGCTCTTACAAGGTTCTTTTGGTGCACGTCACTCCAAGTCCGATGTGTTTGGGCTCTTGGTCACCGTCAGTGCTCCTGCCGATTCCGCAAGTTTTGCTTCCTTGGTATCGGCCGGCCAGCTACTCCGTCTCGGATGCCGGCGTCCCGAATGATGTTGGTGACCCTGCACTCAGGCCTGCCTGGCTAGACCTAACACCGGGCTCCACCGCTTCTTCTCCGAGTGCCGATAAGAAGCCCCGGGGACTATCGTCCGTGCTGGTCTGCCGAAGAAGGGGGATCCAATTCCTGGAGTGCGCGGCACTGCCGTGGGAGGCTGCAGCAGGTCCAGGGAGCCTCGTTCGGACGTCGCCGAGGTCGACGGCCACACCCTGGGTCGCCAGCGTCACGGACCTGTCCGAACCTCCATGGGTCCCGTCGCCAGTACGAAGCTGGCGCTCCAACCTTTTTGGCCCAGAGCCACGTCGATAATCCCAGCTCAGCGCCGCTTCTCCTCCGATCACACCTCAGGTCACGCGCCTCGAGGGCCCGTGCGGTTCGGACCGGTCGGCGCACATCGTCCTCTTCTTTTCTTTTAGTGTCCCATGCCTCTTACATATGACAAAGTGTCAACGTTCGGAGTTCTTTCATCGCTGGCTTTCCTGGCAACGGAGTGCAAACTTCATCTAAGACGTAGACATCCTGAGTAGTCGTATGGTCGCGGTAGAGGAGCTCTGGATGAGCTGCCATATAGTTGGCGAGGAGGAGCTGATCGAGAGATAAGGTCTGTCCTTAAGCGTCTGGAATACTTGCTTCGGGACGACTGTTTCGTCGGCGCCAGTGTCAATCTTGAAATTTACTGGCTCACCTTGAACCAAGACTGTTGCCTCCCACGTTCCTGTATTAGACGTCTTGATTACTTCGAAGAATCGTGCTTCTAAATTGACTTGTTGCGTTTCGACACAATCGAGGCTCCGCGGCATGCATACGGAGGCGTAATGACCCTTTTTCCGGCAATTCATGGACACTTCCGAGCTTGCTGGGCGCAGAGTACGAGGGTGACGCTCTTGACCGCACCAACGGCATGGTTTCTGCATGCTGTTTTTACCGGAGGATGAAGATGACTTGTTTGCCTAGCGTGAATAGCTGCCGCTTTTGTCCTGTTTCGAAGTACTCCAGGTGGATTGGAGAGCGGATGCAACTTTGTTCGCACATGGCACTTCCCGGCGGAGGTTGACTTATTGCTGAAGGACGCTCTCGATCTGGCGGACGGACTCGAAAGTCTTCTGAAGAGTGAGGTCTGCGTCGAGCTGTAGCCCTGGCGCATAGCTGCTTATCTTTTATCCGAACTACGAGGCGGTCGCGCAGGAACTCTTCTCAAAGAGCGCCTAACTCGCAGTCTTTCGAAAATGTGTGAAGCGCAGTAAAGAAATCTTCGGCCAACTCACCGTGTTGTTGCGCTCTGGTGTTGAATCTGGCTCGTTCAAAGATTACGTTGCGTCGCGGGATAAAGTATTTGTCGAACTGCTCCACGACTGCGTTGAATTTCTTGGAGTTCTCTTCAGAGCGAGCAAAAATGGCATACATTTCCTCAGCTCGCTCGCCCACGATGTAGAGTAGCGCGTCTACTTGATGCTTCTCGGGCTTAACGCACAACCCTGAAGAGGTTCGGAAACGTTCAAATCTTTGTTTCCACTTCGGCCACTCATTCGGCGATGAAAATTTGGAGGCGTCCGGCGGTTGAATTGCGAATGACGCCATGGCCTCGAATGTTAAGGGGTCGCGTTGCTTGAGTACCGAGATGTGCGCATAGGGAGCAGCTCACCGGCGTTTCGTTGCTGGCACGGAGCAGGTCTCACGGAGGAGGTCTAGGAGCCGATGTCCGCTGGTAGAACCTCTTCTTCTGAAACCAAGTTGTAGCCAGGAAGGAAGAGCGACACGGCCAGACGAGGAGTCACATACGCACACGTTTAATGGTCTCCCAGACGTGTTCTATGTCAAGAAGAGCACGCGCTGCCAGATCACCGACCACGCGCAGTCCCGGGGAACCATGTCTCCCCGTTTTCACTAGATTCCAGCATGTACAACATTATCGAGCTGCTGTGCTCGAAGACAGAAGCTACGATTGGACACATACTCCTCTCGCGCCAAAGCCAACAATTTCATTGAAACGGTTGGCAAAGAGCGTCGCGAGCCAGTTGTCCCCATTCTTTCCTCGCTGAGCTAGCCCTTTTAGGCACTTTGTTGTACTGCGCTGCCTTCGGGACCGGTCCATATTTCCTAGTACTTTCCTCGCAGCAGATAACGCTACGCAGCAGCTTTGTGGCGTTGCACTGCCTTCATCACAGGGCCAGGTTGAAAAGGTTTCAGAGCGCTGATCTCAGGCACCCGCCCCTACGGCAAGCGTCATCGTTGTCCCTCGTAACCAAGCGAACGAACGCGGCGAAGGATGAAAGCGAAGGCGGAGCGCAGCGGGAGATAAAAGACTGCGGTAGCGAAGAGAGTGCGAGGACCAAAGCGGAGGTGCAGGGTGCAGCGGAACCACGAGGCAAAAAGCGGAGGAGGAGGGTATGGCGAAAACGTGAGAAGCGTAGTGCCGTGCAAGACTCGCGTTGCGGTGACGTTGGCTACGAGATGTCGCCAGAGTAGCGCGCGTCATCTGCATGCACACAAAGGTCTGTCTGAGCGGAGGTCTGCCTGCGACGGCTGCTATGAATCGCGCTCGCGCGTCACCCACGCGCTGCCTCTCGCAATCTCCCGATTATTGAGGCAGTCGCGCCACTCATCACTCCGTTTGGAACGTGCAGCTGAACACGTATACAGCTGCGCTGAAATTTCGCATTAGGCAGTGTTGTAATCGTCGAATAATTTTTTATGTTTTTTCGCAGAAATACAATTGCCATCGGTTTTTAATTATTGACATGCATGTAGATAGAACGTTTTGCTAATACCCCCTCCAGCTACCCACCTTCCTTGAACCACTTGTTGATAGACAGCGAAATAAAGTAATTGAATTACACTGAGCGTTACCGAGCAAATAAAATATTCCGTTCATTACAATACTGAGAAGAAATTAATTAGTGACTAGTAATTACTTACATGTAATTCGTTACGTAACATTCTTTTCTTCATTGCCCATCGAATGGGTGCTTTCCTCGCGCTCTTACACTGCAATATACGAAGTTTTAGTTTGACCTGCCTTACTCGAATCAGAGCAGCCCCCGCAACACTTTATTCTCTTTTTCTACGTGCTAAAGAAATCAAATAATATGGTGCGAATATTTAAGGCAAATAAAACATTAGTGTACACGGTCGTCCACTTCCAATTTGAACACGGCTCCGGGCGGCCGGCGAGGGCGGCGCTCCGCGGAGCGCCGCTCGTGGGCGCCGGGGTAACTAACGCGCCGGCGCACTGGCCGCCACAAGCGTGGCCGCAGCCGCGTCGTCTGCTACAGCGCGTCTGCACTAGTGTGTGCTGACGGCTGAGGCCACGCCTGTGGCTGCCAGTGCGCCGGCGCGCACTGGCAGCCGCAGCCGTAGTGCAGACGCGCTGTAGCAGACGACGCGGCTGCGGCCACGCTTGTGGCGGCCAGTGCGCCGGCGCGTTAGTTACCCCGGCGCCCACGAGCGGCGCTCCGCGGAGCGCCGCCCTCGCCGGCCGCCCGGAGCCGTGTTCAAATTGGAAGTGGACGACCGTGTACATTCCTGAGCACTATGAGATGGAACACCGTATTTGCCATTTAAAGTTTAGAACAAGCAAAAGGTTATACTCGTGGTATCTGAAATTGAGCCTGACATTGTAATGAGTAAGAAGTACCTCACCTATTGAACATTCACTATTATTGTATACTTTTCCGTAGGGTACGTGCGGTATGACACTATGACAACTTGAATAAATTTAGGTGTTTCCTTTCGTATTGCATACACATTTTAAGTTGTCATTCGTTCTGATAAGAGAGGTGCTTGCTTGGTTTGGAGAAAATGCGCTTAAGAATTACGCGAAAATGTATGTCACATAGAGCGTACACAGATTATTGTGTTGCTGTAAAGCTTACGACATTCGGATGACGGAAAGCTGAAAAATTAGGAATGCATTTGGATCCCAGCTAACCTTGGGCTAAGGATCCAACTGATCTTTTTTTACATATTTCTCGGTGTACTGTTTGCAACAAAAATTCGATACTCACATAATCAATGTACACAGCCACCTGCAAAAAAGAAAGAATGTATAAAAATTAGTAAAATCACTCAACATATATTTGAAAATATATCATAGCAATCCTTTCAGCCAGGATTCTAATTATTCATATTATTGGAGCAGTTATAAAGAAGTAATTTTTTCCGGCAACGCATTATTCGCTCTTAAAACTGTACGATTTCATCCCTCGTTGATTTCAAAGATATTGATAATATCGTTCTATGGGCGAAGCGATGGCCGTGATAGCAAAGTATTACGATCTCACACAAAGCAAGGCTCCCATTTTTATGGGTAGTGTAAATTGCAGCAAACATTCGCTCATTGCCTATAGACGCGTGGTACCACCTGCGCTAAAACTCACTTGAATGGAGTTCACGAGATGACCCCAAGCAGCGCCTCGTAGGACATTACGCAACCACACTTCGCAAGTGGACATTCCGCACTCCAGCTCCTTTTAGCATTTCGCCGAGCCGTGCCTCCAAACCTTCGCACACAACGTGAGCTCCAACACATTAGAGAGTTTTAGAATAGGGGCCCCAAACGTTTTGGGGCCCCAAAGAAATAGCGTCGAAGCCACTGCGCATGCGCAAGACGCAAACTGCCTTTGGGTTTTGCGTTGGGAACGCTATTTCACCGATTTAGCGGGAGCCCAAATAGCGGCCCCAAAAGTTTTGCGTCGGCAAACATGGCGGCGCCCATCGAAGCGACGGCTCTAACCTAGCACCAAACTGGGTTCGATTCGCGGTAACGCGTGAAGTTCGCAAGCTAGGAGAAGTGACTGCGGTTATCGCTTTCCCTCAACTAGCGTGTGTTATGAATATTGACTCATTAGACGCCGCTGATTTTGAATTCATTTGTGGATTTTATGGCTCGTAGGCCTAACGCGGCTAAGCTTGGCTGGTGAAGGCTAGTAATGTTGGTTTGCTCAAAACTAAGCGCAACTAACTGTTTGCTGCTTACAGAATAACTTCTAAATTGTAATTAAATGCGAATACACGAAAGCCAAAATTATTATTCCTATCATAAAATGGTATATATTTTATTTATTATTTCTAATAGCTTTTCTTTGACGCCGTAGTGGCGCTGTCAGCGCAAGACGCTATCCGCAAACGTAAAACCCTATTCTAAAACTCTTCACTCCTACGTGCCATAACGCTAACACCCGCAAAGCTCTTTGGGGCCCCAAACTATTGGGGCCCCTATTCTAAAACTCCCTATTGCGCACCAATACGCCAGCCTTCTCGCGTTAAAGGGACCAGGGAATTTTCGACAGTCAAATTGAAATTTTGCATTGCAAAGAGTTGTGGCGGAGCACGTTCACTTAATAAAGAAATTGCAAAGCTGTGCATGCAGGCTCTAAATAATCCAAAATCGGCGGCTTGAATGACAAGCTCGAAGCTCCCCCCACCGGCAGCGACCGCCATCTTACTATGACACTTCTGGGGCTTGAGTGGGAGGTCAGCAGTGCGGATGGCGTCTAAGAACATTTTTTGTTTTTTTGACGCGTCAGGTATTAGCTGAAATTCTTAACGAAGACAACGACATCATCAAGGTATATGAGGAAGCTTTGCCATTTCAAGCCAGGGAGAACGACATCCATCCTTCACTGTTATGTGACGGAAGCAGAACAGAGGCCGAAATGGAGCACAGGAAATTTGTACGGACAGCCCGGAGTTAGAAACGCAGTTGTTTTGTGGTCTCACTCATCTAACCTCAGATGAAAAATACTTAGCATGCCTCTACGGTCGTGACAGTTGCCGGCCTGCGGCAACGGCAAAACGTCTTTTTTTTGGGGCGTTATTGATTTTTCTATATTCCTCGCACACACACAGGGTTTCGCCTTTTTTCTTCAACAATTCAACGGACCGGGAAGGACCATGGATTGCAGCATGATTTGTTGACACTATTTTCAAGGACATCGTTTATTTACGTCTACTCAGCCTCGCGTTCTTCAGCCGAAACACGATAGGGATATTGTCGGAAAGAGCGTGTATCTGCATCGGTAGTGTCTTGGTGTTTAGTGAGATGCGTTTGGCGTACCTTAGACGAAGACTCAAAGCACGACCGGAATTCCACGAGAAGCTCGTGAAGTGTGGTCTTGCTTGAGGCAGAATGTTTCGGCTTGACATCCATGCTACCAAAGAAAGCGGCGTCAACGGGCACTTTCTCGTATGCGAAGCACTCGGCAATGTCGGCAGCAGTGTCTCCGTAGGCAACGGCGGTGCCTCATAAAAGGTGCGAATGTTCGTAAAAATTTCTGGCAGGTATCTGTCTGCGTGATTCATGAACTTGGTGATCGCTGCCTTCAGGGTTGCTGAAGCGGGCTTGTTATTGGCCGCACGCACGCACGCAACAAAAGTGACGCGCTGCTTTCTGCGACCGCGTCTCCATCCGGCAATCCTTGGCATGTGACCTCGCCCAGAACTGTCGCTTGTGGAGGCAAAGTCACGGTGTCGTCAGAAACACGCAGCGCAATATTGCATTTGCTGTCTTTCTTTCACCCTTTAGCTCGTTCTTTCCGAAAGGGGCCGGTGCGTTGGCGAAGATTAATTGCTGCTCCTTAAGCGTGCAGAAAAAATGCACGCCGAGAATCGGATTGCGAGAATAGTCGCGGAAAACGAGACACGTGGCTACGAATGTGGTCGCTCAAATTTTGATTGTGGCCGTGCAACAGCCCAGATGAATAACAACGGGGCCGTCGGTTGTGCGAATGTAAGGAATCGTAACATTTCGGACAGCCGTCGCCATTTTTCCGCCCAGAATAGAAAAATCTGCACCCGTGGCTGCTAATGCACTAACTTTACGGCCGCCAACCGTCACAGGTATGTCTAGCCAAATGCGGTGACCGTTGTCAGATTTGGTTGTCGGATTCTGTCTTTTCACACAAGGGGCGACATGTGCCATGATTACGTCAAGGTCCAGATATCTGCGGTTGATGCACGTTTTCTCGTGAGCGCCGCGAAGTGAGGTCGTCTGCACATCGAGGCCCAGCGACCTTGCCTCCGAAGGTCACTGCCTTCAGGGTTGCTGAAGCGGGCTTGTTATTGTTATTATCACCTCTGTTCCATGGTCGCGAAGCATGTACGCTTCGGTGAGAATCCCCTGGGAGATGGTAAAATAGACTGAAGTTTCAGACATGACGGCATGGGCTGCTGGGCTATTAATTCTGCAATTTCTCTGGCCAAATTCGGGATGAGGCAAGCTGACGCAAAATCCAGTCAGCCCAAGTTGTCAGTACCGACATCCGCGATAGATGTGAGCGGCCTCACCGTAGTGAAGGCAAAAGGGTCGTCGGTCAGAAGTGTGCTAGACATGGGAATTCCGTGCGGGTGATTGGTAACCAGCAATGCATGGACCGACTGTTTCTGATGGTACTGGGGATGAAGAGAAGGCGTGCTCTGCGGCTGCGGGAGATGGCCCAGGTATGGTTTGTCACAAAACATCCGCGTAAGTTGGGCGTGAATGTATGGTCACGAAAGTTGTGGATCAACATCGGGGTTGGGTGAAACCATGAGTGCTTGTTGCACTTCCTCGCGGATGACACTGATGATGGAAGTAATCACATACTTGGGCTCACCGTAGGCTTTTGGATCTGTTCGCGCATGGCGGAATATACTAATTCGCGAACCCAGTCGGTGTTGCATGCGAAGCGTGTGAACAATCTAAGAGGCGCAGATGCAGTCCTTACTGGCCGCCTCCATCATAATGGTTTCAGTAAGCAACTCAGCGACGGTCTTTTTGGGGCTCCGCACCAGATCCGCAAACGGCTGCTCTTTCACGCCACGCACCAAATGGTACAGCTTGTGCTCCGTCGTGACAGGGTCGCTCATCGGAAAAGGCGCGTCATGCGTTCCACATACATTGTGGCCGACTCATTTGGCAGATGAACGTGCGACTGGAGAGCGTGATTGGCTCGGTCTTGACGATCAGCACTGGTGTATCTAGGAGCCGACGGGGAATTCGCGCCAGGACTTTAAGACGTGTTGTCGGTTTTGAAACCAGGCGTGGGCACCGGCTTCCAGGCTGAAATAGACATCGCGCAGTGTTCTGGCGTCGTCCCACTCATGGAATGCAGAAACACGTTTATACTGGACTAACCGGTCCTCCACGTCTGCAAAAAACTCGTCGTGGAAAGAATTTCGCACCCGCGAGTTGTGTAGGTTATAATGGACAGAGCTAGGGACGTCCATGAGTGCTTCAGGTCGTATTGCTGCCTCGTTAGGATGTTGTTCCGACTCGGGGGGCCGGCATTGCAGTCGTTAACTGGCACGATGCACTGGAATGTCCACAGGCACAGGGCTCATGTTGCAGCTCCTGTGCGACGTTGGAGTCACTGACTACGCGTTACGCAGCGCCTACACCAGACTTCTCATGTAATTCGTCGGTAAAATGAAACGTTTTTAAACAGCATTGTTATCTGGGCGCTGGCACGTGGAGCCTCGGAAAACGAAGCGTAGGTTTCCTACTTGTTCGTCTCATATGGGTTTCTTCGTGACACCAGGTGGCAATATTGTAAGCGCCCCCCTTGAAAAGTGCAGGCGGGTAGGCAGCTGACGCCACCAAACACGTTATTTTTACCTTTTTTTCTGCATTCAAAGGTGGCATGAAAATCCTTGGTTCGTATTAGCAAACCATCCTAGTTGAGATGTTCATTGTCCCAAAAAGTATTCTCATTATGCGTTCCTCCTACGCCTACGCTACCCATAGTCGGGCTGTCTTTGAGTACAGTCTACCGCAGATTCATTCTCGTTTTCGCTGTTATCCTAAACGCCCAAGGCCTAGAACAGGGTAACTAGGTCCTTATTTACTTCTAGATGAATTCTGCGACATAAATAGTCTGAATAGTCTGAAACTAAATAGTCTGAATTACTGCCATGATATTTTCGCTCTACGCGTGCACAGTTCTCATCGGCATTTTTTCTACTGTGATGCCGTGTTCTACGACTACCTGATAGAACAGCTACCAACAGTAGTACTTTGTTCTTTGAATTATCTTAACGTTTGCTCTTCAGAGCTAATTCCTTGCGGGTTGAGATACAGCAGTAGCTGGGTTCTTCCCCATCGCGCCTATTAAGTATTCTTTTCTGCATCTCTAATTATACGTTTACCAGCTTTTGCATGCCGTGGTTGGCGCCATTATTTATGGTTATTTTCCTGGTTCTGTTCCTGCGCTGCAATGCGACGTTTTATTCTATACAAGTCCGGCATTACTCTAGCTGCCTATCTATTTTTCCTCTTATTTCTCATTCATCTGCCGAAGCAGATTTTTCTCGGAACCTGCCACAATTCTTAGAATGCCTAGCCTACGTCAACCTGCACTGCCTCGTTTGTGGTTTGTCAGTGCGTACCCAAAGGTACTCTTCACGCAGCGCTTTAATCTCTAGTTCAGTAAAACCTTTGTATTTGAAAGACAACGTCGTGTTTCCATGTGCAAATTCGGGAAACATAACTCTTTTTTTACACCAGTTGCACTACCTCGCCCTCTTAATTTTGAGTACACCTTCCTGTTTTTCTGTGAAAATTTTTATGTATTGAGTCCATGTTTATAAGTGCTAGTATTCTTAAACTCTGGAAATTTAATATCCCTGTATTGTGATTTTCTGATCACAGACACCGTTCAGCATCATAGGGTAATATTTATTTTGACCGAATCTAAAACCTAGCGCCCTCAACCTACTCTCCACAAATGAGTGTTCCGGAATGTTCGCAAACAGCACAATATTACGTGGGCGTATCGAAATTGAGAGAAATTGTGCCATTCCTGCACTGTTTTTTTTTTTCTACAAGAGATAAAACGAACTTATTTGACTCTAAGATCCTTGCCATGTCTTTCACAGGAAGCAATAACAGGAAACCTGGCGTAAACTTGGTGGCTGTTAGCCTTTCTCATGCTATTTGTACTTTATATTCTCGTATATTTGTTTAGCTGTATCACATTCTCTCGCCCTTGACGTTAGTTCTTGAGGACGTGCCTGAAAATTTGAGTGCTTACGTTGTCGTACGCGTACCAAGGAAATCTGTATATGTACTTGACTATAAGGTTAGAAATATGTTACCGTCTATGCACATGTCTATTTTATAGCAATACTGAGCTCATTCTGTTACATCCCATTCCTTAAACTTCCATTTTAGGTCTCCTTGGGCACCACCAGCCGTCACCATGAACAAAATAATGAACTACACAATACCACAAAGGCCTACACGTAAATATGAATGATTAAAATAAAAAAATGCTCGCAAGCATTGTTTGTCGAGCTTACCTTGAAGACTTCAACTATTTCGGAGGCTCGCCACGAAATGACTGCCTTGGATGGGCCAATGACGTGCGCTGAAATCTCGTAATAGTCTAAAAAAACGAAAGCGAGCCTATTAGCATGCAAGCATGTTTAAAAACTTTCACAATGCGTTTTATAAGAAAATGGCCTTTTCCGTTCTGACAAGCGAGGTTATGAAGTAACAATGCTGCCGATCAGACGTCGATTTACGGTGGCACATAGCGCACTTGAATTGGTGGTAAGAAAAATTAACCAACAGTTACGATACTCCGTAATGCGATATTTCAGCGCAGCTCTATACGTGTTTTCATTTCGCGATATATTGGCTGGCGCGTACAATCGGTCTCGCGCGGCGCGTTGCAAACGGAGCGAAGTGTGGCGCGACTGCCTCGCTAATGTGGAGAGCGCGTGGGTGACGCGTGGGCGCGATTCGCAGCAGCCGCCGCTGATGTACTACCTCGCAGGCGAACTACGCTGGCGCGCTACTCTGGCTCCATTTCGCAGCCAACGTCGCCGCACTACGCTTGTCTTCGCACGCTTTCGCCATACCTTCCCCCTCCGCTCTCCTCCTAGCGTATTAACGCGATAGCGTTAAGGAGCTCGTGTCGCAGAAAAGCCGGTGTCGTCGGCGTCGGGTGTCGGCGTCTGCGGCGTTGACCGTGAACGATAAATCACGGCAGGCGCTTCATAAATAAAAAGCAACTTCCAAGATTGGCCCGGTGGGAATCGAACCAGGGTCTCCGGAGTGTGAGACGGAGACGCTACCACTCAGCCACGAGTTCGATGCTTCCAAGCGGTGCAAACGCGCCTCTAGTGAATGCGGTGTTGCCTTCGAAACGAGCCGTGGAAAGTTATAATGCGTTGTATATCGGTAATTATGAACATGTAACGTACAGAAGTCGCAATTACACGAGTTGCGAAGTGAATTTCCGCTGCATTTCTTCTGCGCTTTCCGCACACGCAGAGCCATCTTGCGGCAAACACAGAAGACTCCCTCCCCTCAATGTACGGCGCTGCCCCGACAGGAGGCGCGCCGCGCCCGCATTGGGACCACTGCCAGGCGCGTCGCGGGACTCCCTCTCCCCTGACGACGCTTCGCCGTGCTCCCGGTTTAGATTACTATCTATCTCTCTGCCCGTGCCGATCACGACGTTTGGCTGGCGTAGATCGTTTCCCCTCCGAGACACCGAGTTCTTTGGTTCGTTCCGTTCGCTCAGGCGCACGTTTCGTTGCCGCGCCGAACGCTGCGTTGCTCGACGCTCACCGCGTGATAGGTGGGCGCTAAGTCCGATGCGGGGCGCATCGTAAGTGATCGCTGTGCCGTAGCGCATTGTCTTATACCCCTTGGCGGGTCGACGGGAACGCTGTCGCGTCCCACTCTTGAATGCGAAGCTTAAGCGTCCTCCAATTTTTTAGAGCGCAGCTCTTTGGCGTCCGTTCCTGGGTTTCGCGTCGTCGTCGGCGTCGGCCTCGTAACCAGCTCCGCCCCCCTTTCATCCCCTCAGCGCTAGCAGCGACCGACTGATACCGCTGGATGCCGCTGACGCCGCTAGAGAGTCAAGATAACGTGACTGCATAGAACACCGTCGCCGCCATGCAGAAAGAGGAGGAAAGGGTCCCCCCCCCCCTGTTGCTGTGCGTGGATCTCCTTTCGAAAGCGCAGGACGCACTATCTCGACGTGAATCGCTAACACGCCCTTGGCGGCGAGCAGTAGGAAACCTTCAATCGACAGATCGGGAGAGTTTATCGAAGGGAGAGGGGGGGGAGAGAGGGGTGTTCTATGCAGTCACGTTATCTTGACTCTCTAGCGGCGTCAGCGGCATCCAGCGGTATCAGTCGGTCGCTGCTAGCAGCGGTATCAGTCGACCGCTGCTAGCGGTCGCTGCTAGGTGTGGAGGGATGAAAGGGGGGCGGGGACCCCCCCCCCCCCCCCCCACTGTGCGCCGCAAAGTTGCCCAACGGCTTGCTGGTAGTAGCTGCCTACTTCGCCCCTACCGCACTCACGAAAGACGTCGTGCACTTCCTGCAACTCGCATTAACCGTCCATCGATCCACACCGATGTTAGTAGTGGGGGACTTTAATGTTGACGTAAAGACAAACAGCAATTTCCTAACACTTATGCGGGAGAACATCCCATTCCTCTCGCTCGTAACGCCTCCCACGGCTGTGACAACCTCGCGAGGCACTTGTATAGATCTCGTCTTTGAGAATCAAGCATTGGTGTACCAAGTTGAACATATATCAATCTATTTCTCCGACCACAAAGCTTCCTTCATGACTGTCAAGAACTGTTAGTGGAGTCTTTGTTAAAGGAATACGTGTGAAAAATAAAAAAAAATTCTGTGATAGCGCATACATGTGTTGCTCGATTTCTTTGCCTCAATCTATCGAAAAGGTGAAACAGCTTATTTGCTGCGCTCAAATTTCGCATTAGGAAGTAACGTAATCGTCGGTAATTTTTCATCCTCTGCTGCGCTCGACGTTCACTATTTCATCCTTCGCTGCATCCGTTCGCTCGGTTACGCCGACGCTCGCCTCAGGAACAGGCGCCTAGCAGCTGTGCTGTAAACGTCACGTGGATCTTACACTACGTGGAATCGACGTTATCTGCAGCATTACGAATGGCTACACATAAGCTATATCGCCAGCTCGAACCATCTGATTAAGGAAATAGATTGCGACATTGCTGTTCCGCTTTTTCACATGAATTTTCGCGACCGACAAAAATTACCACCACTATAAAACTAATCGTTTTCGTGACTAATTAAAAAGATTCAGTTACTAATTTGTTCAGTTTTATTTCAAGGTACATGTTACAATTAGGATATTGACGCCAAGCTGCAGTGCATTCAAGCTTGCTTTGAAGAAAGTGCAAGACTAGCTCCACTTGCGAGATGTCCTGCCTTAAAATGTGCTACGAAATACATTGACGTTCCACTTGACAACTTCATAAAAGCGTGAGCAAAGCGATTTCGGGCCGATCTGAATTGGAGCGCCAATGCAGGTTTAGCACGGATATCAGGCACAGATATCTCAAAATAACTTATGCGGCGAGGGGCACACAAAGTGAGATGATAATTATCGCTGTCAGCAGGCCAGTTACCTAAAATTGAATAATTGCCGTTTTATTGACTGCAGTAAGCGGGTATGTTTGTACTGAAAAGTTAGAGGCACTCATGTTTCTACACAGTATCAGTTGGAAGAATTCTAGCGTGTCTGTGCTCCGACATTTCCGACTCCAAATTTTAGTTGTCGTTCGCCTGATTACGGATGCATGAGAGGGAGGATCGGCGCAAATCTCTTCTCTGGTGTGACGTGGCTGTTGCGTGCGGCGTTTAGCCCGACAACAGGGCGGAGGCAAAGGAAACGATCATAACTGCTCCCCTTCCCCTTTCGGCTGGCGAAATCAAGATATGACAGCGCGGTGTGCCGTGCCGTTGTTACTCTTGATTTCATTAAAACTTACAATACATGGAAATCAGCAGTCACTCTATTTGCGCTGCCCAGGCAAGGACCATGCTGGCTCGTCCAGTCACCATTACGCATGCGAACTGCCCTCCGGCTTCTCGGCTCGCGCCATTATCTCGGCATGGCAGCTGTCGCCAACGTTACAGGCTGAGCGGTCGCATGTTACGACGGTAGTTCTGGGCTCTACGATTTTTTATTTCGCCAGCCGAGAGGGGAAAGTGGACAGTTATCATCTTTGACAATGCCTCCGCCCCGTTCTCAGACTCAGATCTCGTTCTCGTTCTCAGATCAGGGAGGAGCTTTGCGCCATTCATCTCTTGCACGCTAATCATGCAAAACACAATTAAAATTTGGAGTCGGATATCTCGAAGCACACACATCCTCGAATAATTATTCCAACTGATACTGTGTAGAAACATGGCTGCCGCTAACTTTTCGATACAAACATACCCACTTACTGCAATCAACAAAAAAAGTAATTATTCAATTTTAGTTCATTGGGCTGTTCACAGCGATAATTATATTCTCACTGTGTGTCCCCCTGGCCACATAACTTATTTGCGCAGGTGGTATTCGGGTGCATCGTAGTGCCCACTTTTAGGAAAACCATAAAGCTTCATTTTGAACCCTCTGTATATGTCCGCTAAATTTTTGGCTTACCGAGTGGCAGGCTTACGTTGACGTCTGCTGCGGGGCTCCAGATATCGTTGCCGGCACCATCCGACCCTAGGGCACTCACAGAAAGACGGTAGTCGTGACCACCTGGAAGCGGTATCGTGGCGTTTAGCGTGTTTTCCACAGGTGACCAGTTGGGCGGCAGCGGCACTTTCAGCTCTCCGTGTGGTCCGCGGCGATCATCCACTGCCTGCCACGCCACGTTGAACCCGACCGGGTCGCTGTTCCAGGTCGGTGGGCCTATGATGTTGAGCACAATGCGGCGCTGCTGGGCCGAGAGCACGGACACCAAGCCGGGCTCTACCGGTGCTGCACAGAGGCGCGGAGAGATAAGAGGCAGGATTGAAGATGTCTAATAAGGACGCCTCCAGCGTGCGGGGCAGTTGTTAGTGTGCAGTCCTACATATTATATAAGCACGACGTAAAGCGTAAACACGACCCCTACTCAGAAGTCTCTTACTTAAGGCACTTTCTTTACTGGCCGGCATTCGGGTCCCGCGACTCACAAAAGGGTCAGATACAAGGCTGTGATGATCAATCTCTGACGCCACTTACGTCAAAAAAGATTTTCTCTTTCTTTTCTCTTCGTTTTTCTTACGGCGATACCTGCTTGGGCGCGCTCGCATAGTGGGTTTCATGTCCGCTGCTGGCACCGGTGTACGACAGCGCCCGTTGCAGGAATACCTAAGTGCTCTGAGATAAGTTTATGAAGAAATTAAAAAAAATACTTAGTGCTCCGAGTGGAGGCCAGAAGTCGGAGGTACGGGGCAACGCTGCCTCCACACATGAAGTTTTCTTCTTGAGAGGAGATTGCACCGCACTCTCCTGGGAATGGATAGCCCAAGTGATGCGGTGCTAATACGATCTCGGCCGGGTGAAGGGGGTCTTCACCACAAGAATTAGGAAACGACGACGAAGCCGGGCATCGAGATGATGATGAAAAAAAAGAATAGAAAAGATTGTATTACTTCATTGGTACATGGTTGTGACACGCATCCGAGTCTGCAGTGGTTCTCATCTAGCACGGGGGTCACGACGACCTCACATAACCAATCTTTCTTTCATTTAGGGAATCGATTAGCCAATCAAAACGCCGAATCGTTCCCCACCTCCATCACCCCTCACTAGTTATCAGCGTGCTGCTCCAGTGTTGTCCTCTATGAGCTGCTCGGGGAGCTAATCTCCTCTGTCAGCTACTCGTGCACGTGGTGCACCTGTCTCAGACGGGTCACAATAGGAGGCATCCACCTGTCGTCTGTGCTTTCCCCCGGGAAGGACCCGTTCATCGAAAATTGGCCACTTCGAGATGGTCAGGAGGGCGACGTTGCTTTCTTGAAGCGAAGAGAACGATCAGGCGTGAACACCAGCCGTGACAGTTGCGTGTTGCTGCTGGGGCATCCTTCCCCCGCCAGGTGTGGTAGTTGATGGCTTCTTGGAAAACTTAGCTCGATCATAGCAGTGCGGAACAATGCAAGACTTATTGCGCCTGATAATGCACATGTGCCGATATGCTACAACAGAAATGAATAATACATATGGAGAGTGGTGATCGGCTGACGCGAGGCTTTGGAGAAGATCTATAAACCAGCACCGAGTTGGGTTAAAACGTAAGCAACCATTTGCGGTTACGGCGCAAGATGCAGGACAAGAAAGCGAACGAAGTACTAGCTCACCATCGGAGGGTGCCAGCCTCAAAACAGGAAGACGCTGTAAGCTAGATTCGATACTGAGGAACGTTCTCTTCAAATGAAACTAAAGTGACTCAAACAGGCACTCCACAAAAGGGGCCATTCAATGGGTGCCGTCCCACGTTGGAATTGTAAGCAGCGAGAGGGCCGCCACACTGGCTAGCACATTCTCATCCACTGACACCAACTCCACCTGACAACCCTGGACGCTCAACGGCGCTGTTCGCTGCCATTACGCGTCCATCGCACGGGCCTGCTCAGCGGGGAAGCCTGCATTGGTCCCAAGAGGTTTCAACTACGTGGAAAGATCGACATTTTCTTGGCTGCGCACCCGCATAACAGTGATTTTAAACCCACCCGGCTACATAGGATGGGGCACCTTCCGCCCTAAAACTGTCACGTTAAATGCCACGTTAAAGAAGACCAATCGCACTCACTGTGAGAGTGCTGCTCCAAACACGCCGACTAGAGATAGCAATAAAAAAATAACGTTTCATCACTTCGGCTTGCTGCTTCAGGATACCCAATAGATACTTTTCCGGCGAGGCATTATTGACAGGCGCTCTGCACTTTAATCCATACTTTGCTTTAATTCATACTTCAATCCGTATACTATTCCACACTACAATCCATGCTTGTCTTCTGAAATTGGCTGGGCTTATTGGCGTGTTGTGATAGTCTGTGGTGGTCCTGCGGCTGTCCCAGGCTATACTGCTTGTGTTATTGTGCACCCGCCTTCATTCCCATTTTTATCTTATTTTCTTTTTCTTAGATGCATGAGTGGTATCCCTCTGCTGTTAACCTAAACGCACCTGATTGGTTTGTTTACATATAAATCTCTTTCGAAAGCGAATTGCTCGCCTAGATATGTGAATGCTTACTCCATCCGGTGGTAGACGAAAAATGCGCAAGACCAATTGTTCTGTACAATACTGCGTGAGCGATTGCGTCGCTGGGCGAAACAGAAATATTCCACTACTTTCCTTCTCTCGGCACAGAGTACAAGGCTAGGACACTTCTTTACTACGGTGCTCACATCTTTAGCTGTGGAGTTGGTAATGGTTGCCAGTAATGAGTTTGGCCTGCTTGTAATACTATTGATAATTTTTGTTATTTTATAGCAGAAAGAACAGAGAGAACCTGTCCCGTCTCTTCAATTTGTTCCCGTGTACCACTGCCCTGTAGGCGCAGGAATTTTACCGCTTAAAGCTGCTGTAAACAAGGCTGATGCCACTTGGTAGCACAAATTATCTATTACTAGCACTCATTAACGTCTGACCTAGCCTGTAAATTCCGATAGTTCTTACTGATAGTAATTATTATTCTTTTCTTGGCGAAATAAATAAGTCTCACACAACAGAATTGTTCATGCTATACTAAATCTGCCAGCCTCGTCGTCAAGTACATCGACAATGAGGTCCGATGATGATTATCCTTGTGCGGTCTCGGCACACGGCCTGCGTCTCAACAATGGCATAAGTGTGCCGAAGGCGTGTGCCGTACGCACATTTAACCACAGCGTTTGCAGACCATGGGATATTGGAAAACGTTTAATTTCAGAGCAGCGTGTAACAGCATCGCAAATAAAAGCGTGTACCGCAGTGTCGTTCGCATATACATGTAGAGGTTGCAAATGCGAATACCAGATTTCGTTGTGAGGCTGTGGAGATATTTGGTTTGTTCTCAGATCCCATCGTCCATAAACGTTAATGGTATACTCCACGTATACATCTATTATATGCATGAACCATTTGTTTTATAGTTTCATGCCGGATACACTTTCTGATGGGGCTTACACGCCAGGAAGCTTCGAGGAAACTCTATATGCGAAGGTGTGGAGCGGTGAGACGCCATTTTGAACTGTGCTTTACCCTTCCGGAATCTCTCTGCAGGAGGCAGGTATGTGGAACCTCTTTTCACAAGCTCTCAAGTACCTTTTCTCATAATCAAACCTGAACGCTGCGTACGTTCAACGCTTGCAATTTCTCTAGAATAAAGCTGAGAAAGGCTGCGCCCGATCTCAAGAGCCACGCTGGCACGCAAAAGAGTGGTAGACCCGTTTCTGATCTGGTTCTATAGGATTGCTTTTCGGCTGATCGTATTGACTATATGCAGGCCATTTGTATATTGTCAGAAAACCATGGAAACAGAAGTGAACCTTTCTATAGAAAGTTAATCATTGGGCGGTGCTCTGACTTCTTTTAGAGGTGTGAGAGTGCTTTTTAGTTCAGCGCATCGGTTTTATTATTTTACACAATGTGAACACAAGAAGGAAACTGCTGAATATTAGTGTGGAACCCTCTATTTACATAGCAGAAACACTGTTCACAGTTGAAACACATGTCAAAAGTGAAAAATACTATGTCCGTTCTGTAGCATGCTTATACTGTACAACATACAATCCCCTTTGCAAATACGTGCTTCCTGTTGCAGTATGGGTCTCTTGGCAGCTGCATACACTTTCAGTCGTTCGCTCTCTCTGCAGTCCTGGGGGACGTCATAGAAACATAATAGTTTGGGATAGTGTTTTTCTAAATAGATGGTAGCCTGTCCGTGAAGCAGCATTTTTCAATGGTCTTTTTGAAACAAGGCATGACTAGTGTGATGTCCAGTTCCTGGGGCTGTAGTTGGAATGACGTACAGTGTTTTTAAAATAAACCATCAGTTGGCAATGTAGCCGTTGTCCCGTGTAATGTCTTCCTGCCCTCGTCAACTTGTGCTGCGATTTTTTTTCTATGAACTAAATAGACAAATCAAAAATTTGCTAAGCACTATTTCCAACAGAATTACGTGCGCATTACATCGCTTTCTATATTGTAAAAAAAAAATTCACTAAGGTTATTTTCAACACAACACTTGACTTAAATCAAGCCTCAGAACAGGCTGTCATAGGGGGGGGGGGGGGGGGCGCTCTCCAAGAATGGATCACGTCCATGTTTTCAGTCCGATAATTGATAAATTAGCGCAATATAACCAACGTCTCTGTATGACTTTCGTATGTTACGACGAGACGTCTCATTCACTATAAAATCCAGTAGTGATGAACAACCTTCAGTAGGTCTGACGGATTGTAATTCAGATATACGAGAAAACATATTTCGGCTGCGCGGAAACTGAAAGACAAGGCCCTTTTCCAGCTGCCGTTTGAGGTCTGCTGAGTGGCACGTCCTGTGCTACCGGGGATTAGCGGAGAGACGATAACTAGGAGTCGGATTCCTGATTAATAAGGATATATCTGGTAACATACAGGAATTCTATAGCAATAACATGAGGGTGGCAGGTCTTGTTGTGAAACTTAATCAGAGGTACACATTGAAGGTTGCGCAGGTCTACGTTGCGCAGCAAATATACGAAGTATGCGGGAATGTGTGTGGGCATTATATACAAGGATTGCAAAGTTACAATAATTCCTGAAGAGGAAAACGTGAAAGTACTGATTAGGCGAGGGGTCCGGATATGTGGCCTGGTATTTGCAGTGCTATTCACTGCACGCTTAAAGTATTCAAGTTGTGATAGTGGGAATAATTAGGTGTGAGGAATAACACAGAACAGCTCAGCACGCCCGCCGAGGTTGCTCAGTGGCTGTGGTGTTGGGCTGCTGAGCACGAGGTCGCGGGATCGAACTAGGGTGGTTGCTTGGGATACTTGGTAATTCATGATCAAAAGTAACTTACAGCGCGAAGGACAAGGACAGTGATAGACGACATACACAGCGCTGACCAAAACACTAGGACTTGCTGAGGAACAGGGGAAAGACGAAGGGAAAGGGTCGATTGTACTAGAAATGAAGTGAACTAGGGTGGTTGCTTGGGCTAGTTGGTAATTCATGATCAAAAATAACGTACAGCGCGAAGGACTGTTAGACGTTAGATTACGTTAGACGGCGTTAGACAAGCACCACCACAGCAAGCGACGTACGTCACGCGCGCACGCACGTGTGCGGAAGTGAAGCACACATTATCATTCCTCTAGACGCTCCACCAAGCGCAAGTGCTTTACTCAACCAATTCAATGTTCAAAGTAAATTGCGTGAGAGCATTCTGGAACTACGACTTAGACATAAGCTAAAGACATGATAGCTTCGGATTGTAATTCAGATATACGAGAAAACATATTTCGGCTACGCGGAAACTGAAAGACAAGGCCCTTTTCCAGCTGCCGTTTGAGGTCTGCTGAGTGGCACGTCCTGTGCTACCGGAGCTTAGCGGAGAGACGAGAACTAGGAGTCGGATTCCTGATTAATAAGAATATAGCTGGTAAAATAGAGGAATTCTATAGCAGTAACGAGAGGGTGGCAAACCTAATAAGAGGTTCACATTAAAGGTTGTACAGGTCTACGCGCCCACATCCAGTCGTGATGACCAGGAAGTCGAAAGCTTCTATGAAGACGTGGAATCGGTGGTGGGTAAAATCAAAACAAAATACACTATACTGATGGGCGACTTCGATGCCAAGGTAGGCGAGAAGCAGGCTAGAGGCAAGTCAGTGGGGGAATATGACACAGGTGCTAGCAATAGCAGGGGACAGTTATTAGTAGAGTTTGCAGAACGGAATAATTTGCGCATTCCGGTATATTTTGTGGCAAAGCCCGGAGCAAGCACGCGAGAAGTTGCCGAGTCTTGTGACGCGAACATTACAACAGTGTACAGAGTGCGTATGAAACATCTATTGTACCCATTTCATCTGAGCCTTCACCAAGAACTAAGAGACATGGACTTCTTGAGACGTGGACACGGCAACCCTGTCGTGACAATGACACCTAATGTGCCGCTCTTCGTGCAGATTGCCGCTGCATGCCTTGTTCTCTTTTCAGCCTCGGGAACAACGATTTCGACAAGCGACGGATGCTGCTGGCGTGGCGCTGAATTGGGAACTCCGGTGCCGCTTCGTTCGGCAACGCTTTCGGTACCTTTTCTACGCCCCATACAATCTCAGCTGCTGCGCATGTGCATGATGCCTACGGAGAACCGCGCAAAGCAACGATGACATCACCGACCGATAAGTGGATCGCCTCGCCGTTGGGTTTAAATGGGCTACCAGCGCTTACTTTCTTCAGTGGACACGGCAACCCTGTCGTGACGATGACACCTAATGTGCCGCTCTTCGTGCAGGTTGGTGGTCGAAAAACAGGCTTTTCTAGCAATTTCTTATGTCTTATTGTGTTGCCATGTCCACGAATAGTGCTGGAGTGTTGGAATGATGTGTTTTGAATGGCAAGCCTGTTACTTACGCTTTCGGGAGATGTAGCAGAAAACCCTGGACCTCCGCTGGAGGATTTGGTTAAAGAAATGCTTCAGAACCAAAAAAAAAAATTATATCAAAAATTACCGAAATTCACCCAAAACAGGTATCATCGGAATTAAACCTATCACAAATTCAAAGTAAACTTGTTGATATCGAAAAGAAGTTACAGAGCATGGACCAAATTGAGAACAGGCTTGCCAAAGTGGAAAGTTGTGTTGAGACATTAGATGTGCACGTGGCTGCCTTGAGAAGACAAACTGAGGACTCTAACGCTCTAGGCGCAATAATCTTATCATAAGAGGAGTAGAGGAGGAAGAATCTGAAACAGATGAAATTTTGATGAAAAAGGTGAACGAGGAAATCTTTGGAGGTATACTAAAACAGAAACTAAACTCGATCGAACGAAAACATGGCTTAGGAAAGAAAATCCCTGGTCAAAGTCGTCCAATTATTCTTAGAGTTACAGACTTCAGGGATAAAGTTATAATTTTTAGCAACTGCAGGAAACTCAAAGGTACACAATAATGAAGTACGCATTAATGAAGACTTCTCCAGGCGAGTTATTGAAATCCGCAAGATACATTGGAAATCATCGGAAGAAGAAAGAATTAAGGGTGCCAAAGTTAAATTATTGTTTGACAAGCTCCGAGTTGATAAAACTATGTACACTGGGAATGACGTAACAAACGTGCGGAGCAAGTGGCACGCCTCTCCCGATAAAACTACGGCATGAACTCATCACCCGGAACCCTCTGCTTTTAAAATCATACATTTAAATGCCAGAAGCCTGGTGAACAAGGCTGAAGCTTTGGAATGTGCTGTTTTGGAACATGACCCAGACATCCTGGTCATAACAGAAACCTGGTTACACACGGACATATGCGATGCAGAAATAACACCTTCCAGGTACATAGTAATAAGAAAAGACCTAGGGAGAAGGGGTGGTGGTGTTGCCATTATGATTAAAAGCAACATTTCATTCCCGATTCTGCCAGTTGAGAGTGATATTGAAGCAGTATGGATTAAAACTAACTTAGGCAGTCGCACAGTTTTTATAGGTGGTGTGACCGTCCCCCCGGATGCCCCATAGATTCGTTGTTTCAACTTAGGAACTTTATGGATTAGAATCTGCACCACGGTGATAACATTCTGATCCTAGGTGACTTGTTGTGAACAACTACTAGAGCTTGCGTTTTGTTACGAGATAACCCTGGTTGTAATGGATTACACACGAGTATGCGGAACGACGTCCTTGATTCTTGATTTGGTTTTTGTATCGCCAGGCTTGATGTCTTCTCTTGTTTGCTGTGAAGTTGCAGAGGGTCTATCCGACCATATTATGGTTTTGCTATCTTTAAACTTACTGCGGACATACCTAGTACTCATTCCAAGAAGTTCATTCTAGATTTTCAAGCTGCTGATGACGTCGGTGCACTTGACTTCTTAAAACAGTCCCTCGACCAGTTTTTAATGCATTATCGTTCCGGAGCCAGTACAGACCTGCTGTGGAACACTTTTTCAAACAGTGTACGACAGTGCATCGAACGTTTTGTCCCCAAAGCTGCACAATTGTCAGGAAGAAAACTCCTTGGATCACGAGGGAAATTATACATATTAAAACGAAACTCAAGAGGAACAGAAAAGCCTGTTCGCAAAACCCCACCTCATAATAAAAGGAACCCATTCGACAACTAAGTAAACAGTTAAAACAACTTGTTCGGAAGAGCGAACATTGTTTAACTGCGCGAGCAAACGAACCACAAAGAACCACAAACCACTTTAGTTGCAAGTCTGCGCCCGTCCTTGTCCCTCGCTGTCTTTGTGGTTCGTTTGCTCGCGCAGTTAAACAATGTTCGCTAATACCTACCAACTCGCCCAACAACAAGTTCTACTAAACTATGTTTGTTCGGAAGAGCAAGGACAGGTTATAGCATCACACTGAAAAAATTTGTTGCAGAAGACCCCGGAAAATTTCGGCGCTACGTTAATCTTAAGGAAAGCGACCACACGTGGATGCGAGCCAAAATAACGATAAATAGGTTGACAGCTTTAGTGATTTTTCTCGTCTGTTTTTACGCGAGATAACGGTACGGTTTCACACTTTGTAGATACCTCCGAAAGGGTCCCAATACAGGATATAGTAATCAGTGAAAAAGGAATTTTTAACTTGCTCCTCAACATTAATATAAAGAAATCACCTGGACCAGATGAAATACCCAACGAATTTTTATTGTTATGCGGAGTGGGTTTCAAAATATCTTCCCATTATATTTCACTCATCTATTACTACCGGCTGTTTCCGCAGTCCTTGGAAACGTGCCAAAATCGTACCCATACACAAAGGTGGCGCAACAGCAGACGTCAACAACTACCGGCCAATTGCCCTTACCAGCGGTATTCAAAATTACTGGAGTATATTGTATCAAAACATTTAATTAAATATCTGGATTACCATAAGGTATTATACACCCGTCAACACGGGTTCAGAAGAAAACTCTCCACGACAACTCAACTTATAGAAATTCTACATGACCTCGCCCAAACCATTAATTCACGTGGCCAAACCGACATTGTGTACCTAGACTTTGCAAAGGCGTTTGATAAAGTTTCTCATCATAAGTTATTACACAAAGTAGACGCCATATTTAAAAATCCCGCAATCACGAAATGGTTCACGTGTTACCTTTGTTGCAGAGAACAGTATGTTCAAATTGGTAACTGCCAGTCTGTACCCTCACTTGTAGAGTCTGGTGTACCTCAGGGCACGGTACTAGGACCACTCTAATTTCTCGTATTTATTAATGATATTCCTAATGACATCACTGTACTGTTGCGCTTGTTTGCCGACGACTGCGTCATTTATAACTAAATTCAATCGAGACAAGACCAAGAAGAAATTAACTCAAATCTACAAAAAAATTGAAAAATAGTGCGACGAGTGGCAAATGGCCATAAACCCTCAAAAATCAGTGTGTATGTATATTTCACGTAAAAAGCGCACCCTTAGTTACTTATACTACATTGGTGACAACAAACTCGAGAACGTTGAAAAACACAAATACTTGCGTATAACTTTTACATCAGATTTACGCTGGAATACACACACAGAAAGTGTGTGCATCAAATCGCTTAGAGCCCTGTGGTCGTTGAGGCGGAACCTCAATCGGGCAACCCCTGAAAGTAAATGTCTTGCTTACAAAGCTATAGTTAGATCAATTATTGAATATGCTAAAATCGTTTGGGGCCCACACACCAAAACTGACTGTTCTAAACTTGATCGAATACAGAGGCTAGCTGCCAGGTTTATATTTATTAAATACCGTCGCATCCATTCTCCAACAGAGTTATGCCAATTAGCTGATCTAGCACCACTTGAGCTCAGAACCAAATACGACAGACTAAAATTCCTCTTCGAAGTTATTCACAATGAAGTAGATATCAAACCAGATGATTATTTTGAGCTTCCTATGAACGCTTCAACGACGCATCGTCATAGTTTGTACATTCCTCCTCCACTCGCCCGCAATGATTGCTTCAAGTTCAGTTTCTTTCCAAGGGTGATGAGAGACTGGAATTTGTTACCCGACTCTCTTGTAACCTTGATGTCCTTAACCTTTTTTGGAAAGTCTTAAAAGCACAACTTTTTGTAATAACACATAGTGAATTACCCAATATGTATGCATTTACTTTTACATGTGCGACGCTTCTTGTGTCTGTGACGATGCAGTGCCAAATTGTGACTGGTTGCTTTATTACTTTCCCTTGTAGCATTTCATACGTCTTTTCCATTCTAAGACAAGCTTTGTGAGTCAAAGCTTGTAACTCGGTCGCATTCTATGTTTGTTTTTGTTGTTTTTATTCTCCACTCCTGTAATAGCCCGATGAGGTATGACAGTATAAATAAAATGAATGAATGAATGAATGAATGAATGAATGAATGAATGAATGAATGAATGAATGAATGAATGAATGAATGAATGAATGAATGAATGAATGAATACTTCTGCAAGCGAGATAACAGAAAGTGGATGTGGAGGAGCCCGAATGGCGCGACTACAAATGAAATGGACTTAATACTCTGCGCTAACCCCGGCATCATATAAGATGTGCACGTGCTCGGCAAGGTGCGCTGCAGTGACCATAGGATGGTAAGATGTCGAATTAGCCTAGACTTGAGAAGGGAACGGAAGAAACTGGTACATAAGAAGCCGATCAATGAGTTAGTGGTAAGAAGGAAAATAGAGGAATTCCGGATCAAGCTACAAAACAGGTATTCGGCTTTAACTCAGGAAGAGCACCTTAGTGTTGAAGCAATGAACGACAATCTTATGGGCATTATTAAGGAGTGTGCAATAGAAGTCGGTGGTAACTTCGTTAAACAGGATACCGGTAAGCTATCGCAGGAGACGAAATATCTGATCGAGAAGCGCCAACGTATGAAAGCCTCTAACCCTACAGCTAGAATAGAACTGACAGAACTTTTCAAGTTAATCAAGAAGCGTAAGACAGCTGACATAAGGAAGTATAATGTGGATAGAATGAAATATGCTCTCAGAAACGGAGGAAGCCTAATAGCAGTGAAGAAACTAGGAATAGGCAAGAATCAGATGTATGCGTTCAGAGACAAAGCAGGCAATATCATTACTAATGTGGATAACATAGTTCAAGTGGCTGAGGATTTCTATAGAGATTTATACAGTACCAGTGGCACCCACGAAGATAATGGAAGAGAGAATAGTCTAGAGGAATTTGACATCCCACAAGTAACGCCGGAAAAAGTAAAGAAAGCCTTGGGAGCTATGCAAAGGGGTAAGGCAGCTGGGGAGGATCAGGTTACAGCCGATTTGTTCAAGGATGGTGGGCAGATTGTTCTAGAGAAACTGCCCACTCTGTATACGCAATGCCTCATGACCTCTAGCATACCGGATTCTCGGCAGAACGCTAACATAATCCTAATCAATAAGAAAGGGGACGCCAAAGACTTGAAAAATAATAGACTGATCAGCTTACAGTTTGTTGCATACAAAGTATTTACTAAGGTAATCGCAAATAGAATCAGGGACACCTTAGACTTCTGTCAAAGAAAGGCTCGAAGGATTTCATAAAGGCTACTTCACAATAGACAATATTCACACTATCAATTAGGTGATAGATAAATGTGCGGAATATAACCAACCCTTATATATAGCTTTCATTGATTACGAGAATGCATTTGATTCATTCGAAACCTCCGTAGTCATGCAGGCATTACGGAATCAGAGTGTAGACGAGCCGTATGTAAAAATACTGAAAGATATCTATGGTGTCTCCACAGCCACCGTAGTCCTCCATAAAGAAAGCAACAAAATCCCAATAAAGAAGGGCGTCAGACAGGGAGATACGATCTCTCCAATGATATTCACAGCGTGTTTGCAGGAGGTATTGGGAGACCTGGATTAGGAACAATTGGGGATAAGAGTTAATGAAGAATACCTTTGTAACTTCCGATTCCCTGATGATATTTCCTTGCTTAATAACCCAGGTGACCAATTGCAATGCATGCTCACTGACCTGGACAGGCAAAGCAGAAGGGTGGGTCTAAAAGTTAATCTGCAGAAAACTAAAGTAATGTTTAACAGTTTCGAAAGAGAACAGCAGTTTACGATAGGTAGCGAGGCACTGGACGTGGTAAGGGGATACATCTACTTAGGACAGGTAGGGATTGCGGATCCGGATCATGAGACTGAAATAATCAGAAAAACAAGAATGAGCTGGGATGAGTTTGGCGGGCATTCTCAGATCATGAACAGCAGGTCGCCATTATCTCTCAAAAGAAAAGGGTATAACAGCTGTGTATTACTAGTACTCACCTACGGGGCAGAAACCTGGAGGCTTTCGAAAAGGGTTCTACTTAAATTGAGGACGACGCAAGGAGCTGTGGAAAGATGAATGGTGAGTGTAACGTTAAGGGATAAGAAGAGAGCAGATTGGGTGAAGGAACAAACGCGAGTTATTGACATCTTAGTGGAAATCAAGAAAAATAAATGGGCATGGGCAGGGCATATAATGAGGAGGGAAGATAATCGATGGTCATTAAGGGTTACAGACTGGATTCCAAGAAAGGGGAAGCGTAGCAGGGGGGGGGGGGGGAGGGCAGAAAGTTAGGTGGACGGATGAGATTAAAAAGTTTGCAGGGATAACGTGGCCGCAATTAGCTCATGACCGGGGTAGTTGGAGAAGTATGGGAGAGACCTTTGCCCTGCAGTAGGCGTGGCCAGACTGATGATGATGCTGATGATGAGTGGCTGGGGCGGCTAGTTCGAGATGCGGTTTTTAAGGCGAAAGTCTTAAATGCCTCATCGGACGGATGCCTTGAAAACGCGGCGTGCGGTACCGAAAGTCATGTGAACTCGCCTTGCGCAGAGACGCGCTCGTGCCACTGCTCTCGCATTCATCCTCGTCTTCATCCATAGCTGGCTCCGATGCACGAGCACATCATAATTGGATTTCTCCTCTCTTTCTGCGCATGCGCGAAGAGCAATGGTTGCAAGAGAGAAACGTGAGGACTTTCGGTCTTTGAGATTTCTCTTCGCCTAGGTACTACGGGGAAGAGAGTTGTTAGCTCCGTTTGTCCCTATCGAGCTGGCAGACAGATGCGTGGCCGGCAAGGCGGAGAAGCCGTGTCCGAGGTGGGTTAGTTGGTATTTTGTTGCGACGGTAGCATATTAAATTTTTATAGTCCCAGGGATATACATTTGGAAGTGAGGTGTCTTCGTGGCTGACTTTAGTGGCAAATCATTACATCGTGCCGATGGATTGTTCATTAGTGTCGTTGAGCAAGGTCAGCATACCGCACACTTCAGGATGAATGCATGAATGAACTTTTTGAGATTCGCGGGAACGGAAACAGTTTATGAATTCGACTGCCGTTCCGATGCGAGGTTTTTTTTTTGTTTGTGGCGGCAGCTTAAATTTTGGTGGTCTCAGGGGGATGCGTAAGTTTGTACGTGAGGCGTTTTCTCGGATGACTTTAACCACATCAAAGATGAAAAACACTGAAGGTGCAATTTTCGTAAGTGGGCACCTTCGTTTCTAAAGCTACCTATGCACCAGACCTACAGAACTTCTCTATGAATTATGTACATATATATATATATATATATATATATATATATATATATATATATATATATATATATATAGTGCATGCGAAAGCCTTACTTTTGGTAAGAATGACGCTTTAGGTATCTTGGTAATGTAATGTATGGCTTACTTCATCCTTAGTATTCATACTATTCCCTTCCCCAGGATGTGTTTATGCGCAGTGTGTGGGCACGCATCTGCGACGACAACAATGAATTGGCGTTCGTGAGAAGGTGGAAGGCTTTTCGCGCATCACGAGTTGCTACCTAGAGTACACCGTCGTAGGGTGGAATGGCAGACTGCTTCTACAGTGATAGGGAGTTTGGATAGAATGAAGGGTCGCCCCAGTCCTCAACACTATTTTACTCGCGAAAGCCGGCAAAGAGGTCGGACGTGCTATGTGTGCAAAGATGAAGTACTTGAGGTATGCAGATGACTACGTGGTTGCGATTGACGAGATCAAATCGAAGTAACGATGCGTGAGGTTGAAAAGATGCTTGGTCAATATGGAATGGTTCTAACGTTCACTTACGAGCTCCCAGAAGAAAGCAAACTGCAGTATTTGGACCTCGAACTGTATCTCTCAAGGAGCCACACGTGCTGGAAGTATCACCTCAGAAGCGAGAAGAAATTAAGTTGTTAGTCAGCGCACAGAAAAAATGAAGAATACCATTGCCAGTTCGTGCTTAAGGGTGGCGTTGACAAGATTGTGCACCCAGAAAGGGGAATCTGCGTTGAGGAGCAGGTCACAAGAGTAGAAGAGACAGGGTACCGAAAGTCACTTATGTGTGCGAACAGTGTCAAGCTGCTCAAAGATATGAAAAAGAAGCGTGTGGATAGACTACTGACGCGCCAGGAATCTACTCGCAGGAGTACAGAAGTCATTCCGTACATTCACGGGCTGTGACATCGCCTACAAAAGGTTGTGTCGAGGTACGTCGCTGACTTAATATTTGCACCGAAGAACAAGCTAACCGATTTTTGCAGCGCTGTCCAAAAACGCAAGCAATCACAGTGTACCCGATAACAACGTTCCACTAAGCACACGCATAGGTACATGGCATGCACCAGCTGCGTAGTGCATCACATTCCCCTCACCTGTGGGCGTGTGCATATGGGGCAGACGAGAACGTGTCTGAACAAGCCTCTCGGCAAGCATCCGTACAATGTTGAATGGGACAACCACTCGCTACTGGACGCTCATTGTAAGAGCTGCGCTTGCCAAGCGCAGTTCTATCGAACACGTGTAATGTTACGTCACAAAGGTGTGATAGCAAGGCAACTAATGAAGGCACTGTATGCATAAAAAAGCAGAAGCGTGTGCGTGAGTCAACCATTGGTGTCCCTTTTAGACAACGAACCTGCTTTGACTGACATCTGGTTGTTACGTCATTTTGATGCCCGTGGGCTTTCTTAGTGATTTGATGGCGTGTAATTATTGCTTAACGTTAAGAGACAGGCAGAGAGCGGTGTGGATCAGAAGCCAAACGGGGATAGCCAATATTATAGTTGACATAAGGAGAAAAATAATGTAGCTCGGCAGGCCATGTAATGCCCAGGGCAGATAACCGTTGGACCACTAGGGTTACAGAATGGGTACCAAGAGAAGGGAAGCGCTGTCAAGGACGGCAGAAAATTAGGTAGAGGGATGAAATTAGGAAATTTGCACGCGAAAGATGGAATTGGAGATCGCTGGGAGAGGCCTTCGTCCTGCAATCGACCTAAAAATAGGCTATTTCTGCTGCTGATGATGATAAATAATGGCGAGCATGCGTGAGAAGAAGCTTGGCGTCATTATAAAACATGCGTTCCCAATAGAAAAACGCCAGTGTATGTTCAGCGCTCGGTCCTGTCTCTTTGTGCGACTCCTTCGTCTTCGTTGTTTGTGCTTTAGTACATATGATTTGACGTGCGCTCAAGTTAATGTTTGCTCAAGTATGAAAATGACAGGAGTGACGTATCGGTTGCGAGCCCCCGCAAAGTTCGGCGGTACACATGTTAACGTTTTATCGACACACTCACCAGCAGCTTCTGTCCGGACGTTCACCGAAGCTGCCCTGCCAATCTTGTACGAAACATGAGGCTTGCCACTCTCTGTGAAAAATGGCCTCAGAATCACGGTGTAATCGGTCCATGGCTTCAACCACTGGACGTGATATGAGTGCAAGCGTCCAGATACAGTGTTTTGAAACGAATGAGGCTCAGACTTTCCTGTTAGGAAGTAGCCGGCCAATTTGAGCGAGTGATTTGAGACACCAGTTGCAGCCTTCGACCAGATAAGCTGCATGGACGTGCTTGTGACCTCACGGGTTTGGAACTCGGTCTTATCCAAGAAAGCCGCAGGAGCTGAAACAGAACCATGCGGAAAGTTAGTCTGTTGCATTGCGTAGTTCGAAGAACTAATGTTGACTCTTTGAGCCCACTGCAAATCATAACTGTATACTCATGGCAAACAAAAGTATGAAAACTATGGACAGCAGGACAAGTTGGTGCGGTTGCATTCTTGACAAGTGCGCAGCTAAAGACGGGACAAGCGTTACAAGTGTGACACGAACGGGCGCAGTCTGCGTCAAATTTTTTAACACTTGTCCCGTCTATAACAGCGGAGTTTTCAAGAAGGTAATTTCAATTACAGAGATAAATATGCAAGGAATCTGAATTCTATGGCCTGGCAAGACGAATCTTTAGAAAACGGGTCTTTTTGAAACAAAACGAAGCTTTAGCATCTTTAGACAGAATGCGTTTTTTGGGGCTTCAATATGCACAACAGCGCGGCTCCTTCAACAGTTATCTTCCTCCGAATGCCTCGATGAGTTAGGAGAATTCTGTGCTAGCAGGGAGAAGCGTCACAAACTGATACACGGACCATGCGCACGGACGGTGTTGATTCCCGACTCAAAAGTCAGCGCACACAAGCATGTCTCGAGCAAAATCGGGGTATTGCATTGGCGCCCGTCTAGTAGTTGTTCTTGGTGCTCCTTTAGTTTGCACCGTGAATTTCTCCGAACAAATGTGGTCGAGCATAAACTCGTTATGCACGGACCGCTCTAGCAGGGCAACCCCTGAATGTAGGATTGGTCGCGCTGACATTATTTTTCAATATGAGAGCATTTCCTCGACTTTGCGCCCAAGGAAATTTACTACCAGTAACGCACACAGACTTTTTGTCGTCAGTGAGACCCTCAACTGGGGTGCTCACCGCGTGTCCAGCATGCTGTCTCAGACCGAGAAGGCAATCGCTATGTCCGCTATCAGACGAGAATATTTCTGTTTGAAATTTCTGATTTAGCACCGACTTCCATAAATTATTTTGTATTGCTTTCCACGACTATCAACCTTTCGAACAGCTTAATGGTTGTCTCTAATAGGGTGAATCGTTTAGAGTAGTTTGCGTATTTAGACAAACGGGGCATATCCCGCCAGAGCGAAAAAAATTTCTTTTCTCGCGGGAGATTGAAAAGTAACGCGGCGCTGTTGCGACGAACGATAGAAAATGAATAAAATATTACACCTACTCAAAATACCTTAGCACACAAATACTTACCGCCAGCTGTAGAATGAGTGTACCTAGGTTTTGATGTGCATGCGAGTTTTTCGGGGAAGCTTACCGCAAATATCTGTGCTTTCGTCGGATAGGCCGTCACCGCTGCTAACATTAGACGGTAGAGTGCAGTCCGGAATCCCGTCACAAACTGATGTTGTTGGAACAAGGACACTCGTATGTGGGCATTCGAAATCCTTTTCCTCATAGCCGTAACCTTTAGGAAGAAAGAAAGCAAGCCGATGTCAATAATCATTTTCCTTCCCTTATTTATCATCCACAAACACGTTCAAGCCGAGGTATATAACAGTAAGGAGAAAGTATTCGAACGGAGAGCGTGATGGCTGTATGTGAGACAGGACTGCGCTAATGAACTCCGCCTCATCGATTTTGACACCACCAAGGGGCGTATGTGACTCAGCGGTGAGGGCGTTCAGCTTGCGGAGCAGGAGGTCATGCACTCGATTCCCGGCGGTTGCCGATGCAATGCGGTGGGTGGAATGCAACAGCGCGCCCGTGCACTTTGACTTAAGTGCACGTTTAAGCACCCAGGCGAATAGGTAGCCTTCAACTACGGCGTATATCGTGCCACAGGTTCCGTTTCGGTATACGAATGTATTTAAGCCGTTCATTCTGATTTTCTGAAATGTGCGGTAATGTCCCTAGGTGCGGTAGCTATGATTATTAACACTGCAGTGTCCATCCAGTTTTAGTGAGTAATGCTGTGAGAAACGTGTGTAAAACCAGTTCAATGGGCAGAACCAATCATATAGACGGTGCCAATCGGCAAATTGATTTTTACTGCTGCTGGTTTTCCTGTGCAGTTGCGAACTAGCGTGCATAGTGACGGGCTAATTAAAGTGAATTGGGGGAAAGTGGTCCGGCATAGTGACGTCATGTGGCTATAGCCGTCATTTTTAATGCGAAGCATTCTTCTGCGAACATATTGAAGGGGCAGCGCAAAAAGACGATGACAGAAGGCAGGAACACACAGGACAGCGCTGAACTCACAACTAACTTTATTCGAAGGCACACATACACTTATGTACACAACCCATGGCCACGTGCTCTCCCATCTATGGTGTCATTATCAGTGCGCAGGCAAAAAAACATGCAAAACCATTTGACGTTATGAAGCGTCTTAAAAATTCAAATTCACTATCATGCAAGTTTATCGACGGCATGCTTACACAACGCGACCCTTTTTTTCCTGATATAGAAGGCCTAAATAATCTCCCTCTGCCCCTTCAAGATGTTCAACCAGTACCAACTCGCCCAAATGTCGATCCTTCTACAGTATAATTCTTCTGCGAGCTAAGGCACGATGGCTTTCGCGCTATGGCGTTGCACTGCTAAGCACGAGGTCACGGGATCGAATCCCGGTCCCGGCTGCCGCGTTTCAATGGGGGTGGAATGCAAGAACGCCGGTGTAACGTTCATTGGTGCACGTTAAAGAGAAACCCAGGTGGTGAAAAATAATCCGTAGTCCCCCACTACAGGCGTGCCTCATAATATGATAGTGGTTTTACACGTAAAAGCGCAACATTTAATTGGTGAATTATTAATTGTCCTTCGAGTAACGCATTTTTTGGTGGGCCAGCCTATCTCGCCGTTTTCGTGAGCCGATGCCGGTGAAAGTGCAGTTTAAAAGTATGTGCACTTCATGGGGACACTGTATACGTGTCACGGGGTATGCGCCGCTTGGTTTTAGTTCACTTACCCGCCGTGGTTGCTCAGTGGCCATGGTGTTCAGCTGCCGAGCACGAGGTCGCGGGATCGAATCCCGGCCACGGCGGTCGCATTTCGATGGGGGCGAAATGCGAAAACACCCGTGTACTTAGATTTAGGTGCACGTTAAAGAGCCCCAGGTGGTCGAAATTTCCGGGGCCCTCCACTACGGCATGCTTCATAATCAGAAAGTGGTTTTAGCACGTAAAAACCCATAATTTAATTTAAGTTTTAGTTCACTTTGAATGTTATATCGCACCATTACAAACAGTTTGTCGTGCTCATTATAAATGTAAACACTACAGCCAATAGTCACCACATAACCGTTCGATGCACAACAGTTACATTATCCAAACAATAGTTGTCGACAAATCACAAATGCTTCACATTGCGTAGACGTCTACTACAGGTGAGTCTGCCAATTTTTTTTTTATATGCACTACGGTTTGAACTTGCACAGAAGATACAAATAACAAAAGAAAAAAAACGCTTAAAAATTTATTCGCTGGCCCATGCACTCACTTGTCGGATCGAGGAAAAGCAGCAGCAAAACCACGCAAGCCGTCCTCATCGTGCCGATGCAGAACTCCTTGTCCCGTCCTTCCGCTGGAGGCAGTCTGCGAGAACTATCATGGCTTGGTCACTGCGCGCCAGCTCTGATAAACAGCCAATGCGAAACTAAGAGTAAGTCGAGAACATGGCGCAAGATATACCCTTTGGACGTGCACAGCGCGCCTTGCAGATAGGGCTCGTAGTGTCCCCTATTTTAAAATGGCGTCAGCAGATGGCTCGTCGACCATAGGTCTGTCACGTAAGAGGCAAATATATATATGTATATATATATATATATATATATATATATATATATATATATATATATATATATATATATATATATATATATATATATAATGGGAAATGCCCGCATTCTGGCATCGTTTCAACGCGATATTTCCACGTTCTTTATTTATTCGGGCAAACCAAATACGAGGTTTACAAGGTAAGGCGAAAGGAGGGCGTAAACCTCCTGATGAAGGCGTTTACTTCGCTGGAGCAGCAGAAGTAGCAGTTTCCTAATAAAACCAAATACAACTAATAAGACTGAAAAAATTAAAACTATTTACAGCAAAATTTTAAACACATTGCAAAGTATCAACTGTTTGCAGAATGACAAGTAGATAAACAAATACAGCGCTGCAGAAAATAAGAACATTCTGTTACTAACATAAGTTATACATTCAGAATATAACACTTATACCATCCCTATGACATCGAACAATTCAAGACTCCAGTACCATTCGTTAAACATATTGTGATCAGAAAATAGTATTTTTCTCATTGCAGATTTAAATTTGTGAATTGTTCTACAATTTATAGCTTCGTCAACAATGTTAGGGTGCGTACTGCATCAACACATGCAATGAATGAATGGCATGACTGTGTTGCTTGTGCGAAGTCACAAAAATAACTCTCTATTAACAACCACTAAAGCGGCAATTCTGGGGCGCTGCTGAAACGCATCGCAAGAATAACTATTAGCACGCTGCCACTTGCGAGGCAGAAACATTGCCGCCAGTCCTGCGCGCCATAAGTGATGGGACTGCATGCCAGTTGTCATGGCGACGATACTATTTGCTTTTGCGCTCACTCTTGTCTGTTATGCTTCGCCGCTGTTGCACCGGCAGACGCTGTGATCATCGGTGTGCTTAAGGGTGGCGCGACCGTGCGTTATCTGGAAGTGCTCGCTGCGGCATTCACGGCGCCGTGTGCACGCCTAGAGAGCCCACCTTCCACTGTGGTCGATGCGACAGGAAGCGGCAATAACGTTAAACAAAAGAAAAATACCCCCTTCTATACGAGACAACGTTTCTCGGATCTATACCGAGACTGATCGAAGTCAAAGAACAGGCGACTGCGAAAATAGTTTAGCGCCAGCAATGCCTTGCGATATTGGCCACCACCTTGCGAAAGCAACGAGTACCGAAGCAAGCGGAGCTAATGCGAGTGTATACATTTTCTCCCACTTAGCTGCGAGATAAAACAGGGCAGTGTCATGGCGAAGTAGCATATGAAATTTCAAACCACTATCAGCTTGCGAACGCAGGGAGTCAGTCTTCTGCCAGTGCGATATGAAATGGAACGTGTCTTTAAAGCTGCGATAGTGCAAAAAAAAAAGAAAAACCCGCTGTGACAGTGTCTAGTACGCTAATGATATATGTGCAGCAGTTAACAAGGTGAATATATTTAGAAAAAAAGCGACGCGAGGGCAAAGAAATGTTGCAGAAATTGTCCAGCATAATTGCCGAAGTAAGCACATAGCTAATGCGGATGTCAGAAACGACACGGACGCGCAGTGTTTTCGAATATACAGGGTGTTTCACGTAACCTGTACCAAGGATTTAAAACACAGTGGTTAGCCGCAGCTGAATGAAACCAATGGCATATGGCTTGCCGTTATGTCGCCCTTCTTAAAGTATATTTTACATACCGTTTAATTTGGTTAACTAAGCCGAATTACGCTAAATTTGTTAAATATTCACTTGAGGGCCATGTTCGTTTCGTTACGTTGTAGAGGGCATTCCAAAACGACCGATCCAACTTTTCGTGGCAACGTACTACATGCTGCGTGGTGATTTTTTTTCCCGGCGTTTAAAGAAACGCCGCGAAATATGACCTAAAACCACGGGGCTGGACTCAGGCGCTATGGTGCTGCAGCGCCCTCAATCGCGGTTCGTGCGAAAGAACCGTGCGCGCGGACCGTGGCGAGGCGAGCGACCGCGGCTCCATAGGCATCCGCTCGACACTGCGTCAGCATCTTCGGCGCTGGAGCACCGATATGAAGCGCCGTCGTCCCCGATAAGCGCTAGGTTCGACGCACGGCTGAGGGCGCTGCAATACGAGAGCGCCCGAGAGCAGTCAGCTGGCTTTATCTGGAATTCCGCGGGCTTTCTTTAAACGCCGAAAAAGAAATCGCCACGCAGCATGTACAGTCTTGGTCAAAAAACTTGAACCCGCTGTGAACGGCCGGGGAGCAGGGTTGCCAGGTCCAAAATGTGAAAAGTAGCCAAAAAATCTCGGAAAGTAGCCAGAAAAGTAGCCATTTTTGGCCACACACAGAAATGCAGCCAAAAAAGTAGCCACGTTATGGAAAAACGTTGCACTTTCATGTATTATGCAACTATGAAGACATTATCACAGCCAACACTTATAGCTGCTTTTAGTAAATGTCGGAACATACAAAAATATTATGAAACGTGGATAAATGACTTCAGCTAAGTGCGCTTTGATCAGTATGCAATATGACTAGAATGTCACAAATCAGAATCACAGCTGCAGTTCAGGTGCAAATGTTTGAGTTAATCTTGGCACACATTTCTCGAAGAATGTCAAAGCTCGAGGCATCTTCGCAAATTGTTCAGCCTCAGACGATCGCTTAAATTCTCCACACCAACTATCCGCCTCATGGCATATAATACAATAGTTCGTCCTACTTTAGAATATGCAATAATCATTTGGTACCCCTACACAAAAACAAATATTGAGAAATTAGAAAGAATTCAAAAGAAAGCTGTCCGATTCATCTACAATTCTTACGGTCGAACACCTATAACAGATCTCCTTAAACGTAGTGGCTTCTCTTCGATTACAGAACAAAATCGTGTCTCGACATTAAAATTCTTTTTTCAACTAATGAATGGCCACTACCATATTGATACCTCACACATCTTAACACCTTTAACTGGTTATGCTACTCGTCATAAACACTTTCTAGCAGTAACCCGTTAACACCGCACAACAACTGCTTCAAATACTCTTATTTTACAAGAACAATAGTTGATTGGAATACACTTCCTGATAAAGTCGTTACAGAAAATTCTTTATCCCGTTTTCAGGCGCACCTGTACTCATGACTCAACCGCACATACTTTATTTGCTCTTTTTTCCATGCATTTTGTCCTTTTGCCATTTTCGAATTCAAGCGTTGGCATGATTGCTTAAACTGTATGTTTTTGTGAATGTACTTGTATGTTCTCACCCTGCTAAGATCTTGTAAAAGATCGCAGTATCTATAAATAAAATAAACAAATAAAATAAAATCCTCGAGCGATCGTTTTCGCGATTATTTACGTGCGATTTTGCGTCTTGACATCGGACGCGTCGCAGGCCTTTTTTTACGCTTTGCAAAGTGAGATGTCCAGTCGCGCGAAATCTTCCAAAAGTGATCGTATTGCCGAATATAGCTGTATATTTTCAAGCTGGGAATATATAAATGGACCGACTACGCCGAGAGCGCGCGTGCCACACCGGCCACTGACATGCTGGCATATATAGCAAGTTTACGTTGATCCCGCGGCTAGCTGTCCAAGTGTTCGATTTTACAAACTTCGGGCAGCTTCGGGTTGTCGTAGGATCCCACCTCACGTTGACTTCCCATCAGGACCAGCACTAGCTGGCTGCCGTCTGGCTGCCAGTGGGCTGCCAGAACTCCGAAAATCGAAGAAGTCCAATGTGCGGCAGGCCTGACGCGGAACGTTAATGCGAAGATGTAACACGCTGTGAGGTCACCAGTGCGAAATCCTTTGCATGAAATGAAAGCGCCCAGGTCAGATTGACGATGATGATGGACCGGTTTGAAATGATTTGAAGTGTCGTCGTCGTGCGTTGGCCTAAATATTTGCTAATGTTGCTGCATAATATGAGCTACACAAGTTTCTATCCAATTTTTACAATAGTCAAGCTATTTCAAAAGTAGCCAGAAAAGTAGCCAAGTTGCCAAGGCATTTTCTTCCCCGCCAACAGCCTCAAAAAGTAGCCAAATCTGGCAACCCTGCCGGGGAGCGGCTGCGCTCCGCTATCGCGGCGCTGCCGCCGCCGGCGCGCGCCGCGGCTCGCTTGCGTCGAGGATAAAGAGGGCGAGGGTAGCGTGTCTCTTACTCTCATGCATCCTTTGGTGACAGCTTTTGTTAAAAAAACTAGTGCCACGTTCGTTCTGCCAGGTGCGAGGTCGTCTTGCGGCCACCGTGGTACGGCGCTTCGTGCGATTAAATAGGCTCGCCTGGGCGACACTGCGCCGCTTCCTTGAAGCGCATTATACTATAAAAGCTGTCCTAATTACCCTATAAAATTTTTTCTTACACATTCAAAGGTGAGAGCTTTCGCATTATGTTTTTAGATAAACATTTCGAATGTGTTTCTGAGTGCGATGAAAACAAATGATAAAATGTTAACTGGCATCTCTCAGTGCTGTCTAGCGTTGTTCCAGGTTTTATTGTAATATGCGGGCGATACAATCATCGTTCGTTTTGAAAAGACCAGAAGCAGTAATTGCGACTACGAAGGCTCTCTTCGGAAAGGGCTCGTAACCACCGTTACAATATTTCAAATACGTTAACCGCACGAGTGCGTTTCGCGTTGAAGTTCTTTAATTAAACCCCCAGAGAGATTACGAAAACTTTTCGGGACTAGAAGACGTTTGTCCTGCCTGAGTAGCCGATTGAGTTAGACCCGTTCCCTTGGCATTTTGGAAAGTGCCCACTACCTGGCCTTGTTTGATGTTTTCGTGCATACTGCCTCATTATCGCAAGGGCCCACTTTCGAGCACACATGAGGCCAGTGAAAGTTCATCCCGTTTCTGTGGGGCATCACGCGTTTGAATCACGTAAAGTAAGACCAGGGCCCCGAGATTATAGGATTCTCGCATAGTGAAGGCGTCACACCGGCGGTGCGGTCGCGGTCATGGGTTCACTGGAAGAAGTACTGTGGATATAGTTTACTGAGATATTCTTCGTCTGTACGACAAAGGGCTTCACCATGTCCAGGAATTCTGGACATTCTCCTTCGGAACTTCACAGCAATGCACAAGTGTAACTCAATGGGAAATTTTTTTTTCTAATTTATATTTCAGAATATAGGGCGACGGTCAAAAAGTTTCAAACGACTACAACAAGAGGGTAGTCCCTTCTAGCAACATATGCATTTTGGCACTTAGTCGGAACATTGGTGGTACGTTAAAGTAGTTAAAGAAAGTCAACCAGGGGCGGTGAAGTCCAACGACAGGAGAAAATCGTTTTGCACCCTCCCGCCAGAGGGCAAATTGGCTTGAAAAAGCACCAAATTTAAACCATAAAGCGATTTATTACAGTTGGCATTGAGAAGGTATTGGTAGAGGGAGTGTTATGCAGCCTGTTGGCACGTGCAGGCTTTTCAGAAGCAGCCGAGAGGGTACAGAGTGGTTATGCATGTGCATGTCTTAAGCGTGCCTGGGTATGGTTCTATGCGCATGTTCGCTCTGTGTATGAGTGTGCGGGCGTGTGCCTCCGTATTTGCGTTTGCATGCGCGCGAGTGCGTGTATGCGTGTGTCAGCGTTCGCGACTTGTGTGAGCGTTCGCGGCGTATGTGCGTGCCTGCGTGTGTGCGCGCTTGTGCGCGCCCTTGCGGTGCATGCGGCGTGTGTGTACGTGTACGCGTGCCAACGTGTGCTTTTCGAGTTTCAGCATGCAGGATTGCGAAAAATGTGTGCGTGTTTGTGTGCGCATGGATATCTGTGCGTGCGTGTGTGTGTATGCGTATGACGGATGGAGAGAGAGTACGTGCGTGTGAGGGAGAGTGCGTTTGTGTGCGAGGGAGACAGAGTGTGTGTTTGTGTGTGTGTGTGTGTGTGTGTGTGTTTGTGTGTGTGTTTGTGTGTGTGTGTGTGAGAAGAGAGAGAGACGCTGTTTAGAGATCAGACAAAGCGGACGTTGCGTACTACGCTGCGATGTTTTCCTTTGTTAAACTGTACTGTATGACCAGAATATAAGTTCTTTTAAAGTTCTTTTTTCCTTTAAACTAAGTTCTGTGTTATCAATCTCGCACAGCCGGCGTATAATCGCTGTCGCGCTCACCTATCACTGCTTCCAGCGTGTGTGTGCGCGCGAGAGAAAGAGAGCGTGTGTATGCGCGAGGGAGAGAGATAGTGTGCGTGTGTGTGTGTGCCAGGAGACAGTGTGTGCGCGTGTTAGTGCCTCCGTATGTGCATATGCTTGCATGCGAGTGCGCGTATGTGTGTGTGAGCGTTCGCGGCGTGTGTGCATGCCTGCATCTGCGTGTTAGTGCATCTGCATGTGTGTGCACTTGCCTGCTTTCGGCGCATGCATGGCGGCGTGTCAATGTGCACGTGTGCGACCGTGCTTGTTCGTGTTTCAGCATGCATGCCTGCGGACATAACTGTGCGTACGATGCGCGCGATGAAGAGGGCATGTGAATGCGTGTGAGGAAGAGAGTGTGTGCTCGTGCGAGGGAGAGAGAGTGCGTGTGTGTGCGTGCGAGGGTATTTGCGTGTGTGCGGGTGTGAGCGAACATTTTCCTGCTTACACCTACTCTTGGAAACAAACGCGATGTGGAGACCAATAAAGCCCGTGTTTAAATCCACGAGACAAGTACGAATGACACTGCATTTGTAGCATTATCTCTTTCTGAAAGCGAAATCGACAAAAAGAAAGCGCCTGCGATGTCAGTAATGCCGCCCTTGGCTGCCACGGCCCCTAAGAGGCTGCCAAGCACTTCAACTTCGTTATCTTGCTTCCGTCGGTGGCAGCGCAATGTCTTGAAGGCAATGACGCGCAAAATCTGCACTATCATTCAATCGTGTATCGTTTCGGTGACCAAGCGAGCTTTCGACAGCGCACGTTTGTTGCTATATTGACATTTCAACTTTAAACGGCTTGCCTTCGGAAAAAACAATGTGAATAAATATCGACAGTCGTCTGGCCGCAAGGAACATGCTCATGGGGCCTTGTCATTCGTGACAATATCTGAAAAGGCTGGAAGCGGTCTGGTCGACGTTAACCTCGACCTTTTTCCGCATCAGTTAGGCTTTCAGAGAGCGCTTAATTGCAAGATATTTGTTCTTACCCTTACAGTATCATGTTTAATAAGCATAAACTCGCTCAACTATACAATGTCGAAGACAGGCTCCAAACTACTCATTCGCTTTAGCCACCCAAGATCAATTATTTAAAAGATAATCAACATACATTCGTGAATTACGCACACAACTGCTCAACTTGCTCGGTATCCGGAGGTTACCGTCTGAACACTCGAATGACAATAATGTCAGGAAGATTTACATTGATATATTTCTTAAAATTTGGTGCCGTTAAAAAAGGCCACCTGTATATTGATAGTGTAGTAGGCATCTAATAAAGCAGGTGCGAATGCTCGGACAGGTATTCTTGGCACAATTCAAGCTGATGAACTTAGAACACATGCATCCAAGCATGCATCTCTGTCTTTACAATGTATTCTCCTACATTGTTCAAGAAACGCCTCAGCGCCACGGTACATCACAAAAGGTGTGCGGTAGCATTATTTGCTCTCCCTAATAGATTTCTGAGCGTTCGCGGCATCAGGCTTGGTTTTCTGGCGTTATCAGGAATCAGAACAGTGAATTAGGGTCTGATTTATCTTGCATGAGTAATTGACAAATCGCGCAACAGAAGGTTCCCGGAATGATGTGTGATGACGACATTCTGCCACTATCGAGAATGAATGTGATTTATACACGAGCGAATGTTTGTGGCTACGCAGCGACAAACCTAGGCCTTAAGTTTAGCAGAGAGAAATCGGGAATTATGATGTTTAATGAAAAGACGAATAATTACATGGTGTCAATTCAACAGCAAGTCATACGCATAGTCAAACAATGTATATGCATATTCAGCCATTGCATATTTGCTTGCTCACGAGGGTATGGGCCATTCCTGATTATGTCGTTCTTTTTTCGGGTATGAGCCATTTCAACGAGCCACTTTAGACTTTCGCCCTTATCAACCAATATTTCGTCTGCCAATATAGCCGTGCGGTTTGGGGCTGCTTACCCGCCGTGGTTGCTCAGTGGCTATGGTGTTGGGCTGCTGAGCACGAGGTCGCGGGATCGAATCCCGGCCACGGCGGCCGCATTTCGATGGGGGCGAAATGCGAAAACGCCTGTGTGCTTAGATTTAGGTGCACGTTAAAGAACCCCAGGTGGTCAAAATTTCCGGAGTCCTCCACTACGGCGTGCCTCATAATCAGAAAGTGGTTTTGGCACGTAAAACCCCAAATATTATTATTTGGGGCTGCTTCCACCACGGGCACTAGGTCGGAACTCATGTTTGCATTGACTGCATACGTATATCAGCAATAATTCTAGAAAAAAATAGCGGTATTTTTTTCTTTATGTGTTAACAATAGCCAGTTAAAATATATTGCGCAAAGCACTCATCCCAATACTTCAGTACTTCTTGTTCAAAAACACACGTGCGCGGTACTGTATTTGATACAATGCACCATAATAATTTTGCATTGATTTCCACCAGGCAGCTGTTCTTATTCTTAATGACGCCAGGAAACCGAGCCTGATGTCACCATCACTCATATATGTAATCGGGAGTGCGCACAATGTTCTCGCACACATTGTGTGATATACCGTAGCGCTGAAGTGCTTCTTGTATGACGTAGGAGAGTCCGTAGTAAAAGCAGAAGTGTACTGTTGGGCGCATTTGCTTAAGTTGGTGAACTTGAATTGCGCCAAGAAAACCCGTCGGAGCATTTGCACCTGCTTTAACAGAAGCGTACTGCACCATGAATATCCAGGCGGTTACTTTTTAACGGCGCCAAACTTTAATAGAGCAATGTAAATCTTGCTGACATCATTGCTATCATTCCAGTGTTGAAATTGGTAGCCTCTACATACGGAGTCAGCTGAGCAGTTGTTCGCGTAATAAACGAAGGTACGATAATTAAATTGTCAATAATTGATCTTAGGCGGGTAACGGACATGAGTAGCTTGGAGCCAGTCCTCGAGACTACCTAGCTGAGTGAATAATTAATACACATGCTTCTATTTTACAAATCTTTTACAGATAAACTCTGAAAGCTTAACTGACGGTGAAAAAGACAGTCTTTAAGGGCGACCTGAGCGAGCCCAGTCTTTTGTGATAATGTGATCAATAGCATCACTCCGTGAGTACGTTCCTTGCGGCCAGTCCGCTTTTGGTGTACATTTGTTTTTTTTTTCGAAATGAAGCAGTTTAAACCTTTAATGTCAATACAACAGCGAAAGTGTGCCGCCGAAAGCTGGCTTGGTCGAAGTAGGGGTGCACGACGCAATGATAGTACAGATTTAGCGCGTCATCGCCGTCAAGACGCAAGGAAGATAACGAACGCGAACCGCTAGTAGCTCCTAGCGGGACCGTGCCAATGGTGATGGTGCCATCGAGACAAAATACAGGGTGGCAATACTGACTGTACAGGCGCTTTCGCGGCGGAGCTGTGTACCTCTGCCCCGAAATGCATTTGCCGTGTCAGGGAGCAAGAATTTTGGTCGATCCTGGAGGTTGCGAAGTATCGGGCTGTCATGCGGCGGAGGTGAAGCAGGCTTCAAGTGCTCCGCCAATACTACTACTACTACTACTACTACTACTACTACTAGTAATAATAATAATAATAATAATAATAATAATAATAATAATAATAAAGATGCATTGTTTCCCGTCGATGGGCATGCTGGAATCATTTGTGAACCGCACATGGTCTCACGCGCAGAAGGCATCGCCGCATATGCATAGGAGGAAATGTATGTACAACCATACAACATGACTCGTAAGAGGGGAGTGGCACCAACTGTGGAGTTGTCTGCCGTACAAACGGTTGCTTGTACGAGTTTACACCAACATGCCAACTGCTAGTACTACCACCTAGACGATGCTCCTGATGTTCCTGTGAGCTATGCTTCTGCTTCTGCATTTTCGCTATGTGCTTCGCTGACCTCGCTACCGAACAGTGCTGAGATCCGGTATACGTGGTATCATGTACAAGCTCACATCTAGATCATGTGATCCTTCTCTTGTTGATCCTTCTGTCCAAGCTGTAGGATCTACCAACTTTTCGTCACCTCGGGGAATCAGTACGTACGACCGTGTCCGGCAACGATTCTTACGTCCTGGTCTGTACCGATCGGCCCGCCGCTACGTCGCTTCTTGTGAGTTGCGTCAACTACAGAAGAAGCCATCTGTTCTCACTGATGGTTTACTCCTACCTCTTGGCGATCCTACCCAACCCTTCTTTCGTGTTGGTGTAGGCCTGTTGGCCCCTTTCCCCAAATCTGGCTGATGCAACAAATGGATTGCCGTCGCAACTGATTGTACAACTTGGTTCGGGTTCACCAGAGCCCTTCCAACAGACGTAGCCTACTTCCTCTTGCACAACATCATGTTCACCACGGCACTTCTCATCAACTTCTTACCGACAGGGGTCGCTCCTTCCTCACTACAGTTGAGGTCTACTTGCTCCGCTCCTGTTCTACCAAACATAAACTTCGTACAGCATCCCACCCTCAGACGAACGATCTTAGGGGGCGGCTTATTCGATCAATAACGGACAAGCTCTCCATGTGTGTTTCTGAAAACCATCTTGATTCAGATACTGCTCTCATTTTTGTCACATTCGCGTACAATTAGTCACGCTACGACACTATAGGTTACTCGCCATTTTATTCCTTGTACGGCCGAGATCCAGTATTGCCTTTTATACAATACTGTCTACTACTCAACAGCCCGTGTTTCGGTATACCCGCCATGTAATTGCTCGAGCCCAAGAAACATGCCAAGTTGCTCACCGTCGGTTTTGTGCTTCTTAGAAAACGCAGAAGAGCATTTGTGAGATTAGTCACCGGGACGCCGATTATGTACCCAGGGATCTTGTCCTTCTGCGATCTCCCAGCCGCCGCTTCGGCCGCTCGAAAAAACTAATGTCCCGCTATTCCGGCCTTACCGGGTCCTTTGTCAGGTAAGCGGCGTAACCTATGAGATCTCTCCGGCCGCACCTACTACTCGCTCCATCCAGACATCCCATGACGTCGTACTTGTCAGCTGCCTAAAACGCTACTAGTCCGTTTCAGCATAAAAATAAGCGGAATGGCGCTTCCACGCCTGGTGGAAATACGTTACACAGCTCTGCACAACGCTGAGGAAGATGAGCACGAGCTTGGGAATGAAAAAGACAATGCTTCAGAAACTAGACTGCAGTAGAATTGTCTTTGATAATTACTGTAAATTACTGCAGATTCTGGAACTTACAAAAAATTAAATTATGGAGCTTTACCTGCCAAAACCACCATCTGATTATGAGGCACGCCATAGTGGAGGACTCAGGAAAATTTCGACCACCTGGGATTCTTCAACGTACACCTAAATCTAAGTACAAGGGTGTTTTCGCATTTTCGCCCCCATCGAATTGCGGCCTCCATACGGTAAATATGCTACCCGTCTTGCTTCTTCTTTCAGCAATAATATTCTAAATTGAACCTAACCGGAAGCTTTAGCTCCTACATGGGAAATGAGCAATTGTTTCTTCTGACAATCGCTGCACCAAAATTAATTAGTTATGTTGAACCCAAAAGAAACCGTTAAAATGAGATTTCAGAAACGACGAATTTTTATATAACTTCGACTTTTATAAAATTCTGAAAAAATGCGAAATTTAAAAAAAAACGCTACCTGAAGTATACAACCCCGCACCTCACCAACTAAAAATAATGTCGCAATTCTCTAAGCTGCACCTAATATTTCATTTATTGCAGACGAAAATTATACAACATATCCCACCCCGAAATACGTCACTAACTCCTGAATGTTGTATTCGCAAAACCTTGACAAACATTGTAACAACCTCACATACGTCATAAATTCATGCGTCAAACTTACCCGATTGAGATGCTCCAATATAGAGATGTGATATTAGTTTTTGATGCTAACGAGCGGATTTGTAAACTTGGTACTTCTATTCTTTTTTCAGATTTACTGATTTCCGACGTCTTGTCAATACTTCTATGGCCTAAATCAAAATTATTTTTGGTGCAATCACTGTGACTTAACGTTCGCTCTCAAATGCTACACGTTCTCTCTTAAATGCAGCAATTCTCATTCAGGTCGTTGAGCCATTTTCTCACAAAATCATGCCTTTTACATGTATTTGAGCGGCCGGCATCGAAGATAGGCCCTAGCTAAGGCTTCCTCTTATTCAATAATTCCGGATCTATCGGAAACCCACGAAGCACAAAGCTGACTATATGGACGCCCACGGCTGCAGTGGTGAACAAATAATAGGAAAATACAACGAAGGAAACCAAAGGGAAGCTTTGCGGGAGCCGTTATCTCGGCCAGACATCTCACACGGAATGCCGACGAGCTGTCTGGCAAGGTGTCTAGCAAAATAGTCGATTCATTGCCAGTCGGGCAAGTAGCAGATAAGGCCGATACATGAGCGCACTCGTTTTCAAATACCGAGGTGAAGCAACAGTCTCAGGGTGCGCTTCTTTTTATTATTTCTTCTTTTGTTTTGCGTCATGGCATACGTCACGGCGCGAATTCCAAATCATTAAGGTGGATACGCCACGTGGCGGCGAAAAAGGAAACCAAACGCTTGTCCAGAATTCCTGGGTATGTTTCTGGAATGTTATCGATGATTCCATCCGCTGTCTGTCACCGAACCTTGTGAAATCTGCTTGCATGTATGCGCGACGCGAATAATGTAGAACATTGCGGAAGACACGTGGGTCCCAGCGCTTAATCTGGAACATTCGACGATTGATGTATAAAAGCCGACGTGCTTGAGCCGTTCATTAGATTACCGACGATCGCCGACCGTGTTCGCCGCTATCGTTGTGCTATAAGTGTAGCCTGTTTTTGTGGGCACAGGTTCGCCCAATAAAAGTTAGTTTTGTCTTTCACAGTATTGATACTGTGTTCTTCAACGTCGCCACCACGTGACATCTGGTGGAGGTGCTTTGCGTTCACGTACCGGACGCCACCACAGATTCGTGACCCAAGCCCGCACGCGGAAGACAACACCAACGTCGCGAGGAACCAGCGAGGTAGCCGTAGGCTGCAAGGACTGCCGCCGGAGCACGGTCTTTTGCCTGAGATGACCAGGAAGATCATCGCCCAGTCAACCCCAATGGCAGCCCCAGCGTCCCCCATCGTGCTGCAGCAGCCCAGGGAGCCTCCGATGTTCCGCGGTTCAACATTCGAGGACCCGGAAACCTGGCTTGAGACATACGAGAGGGTCGCTGCTTTTAACAGCTGGAACAGTGACGACAAACTTCTACATGTCTTTTTTGCATTGGAATACGCCGCCAGAACATGGTTCGAGAACCGAGAAGCCACCTTAACGACATGGGACTTGTTCCGAAGCGGCTTCCTGCAGACATTCAAAAGCGTCGTACGCCGAGAACGAGCCCAATCACTACTGGAAACCCGATCGCAGCTGCCTAATGAGACCACCACAATATTTACACAAGAGGTAAGCCGCCTATTCCGCCACGCCGACCCGGAAATGTCCGAGGAGAAGAAAGTCCGCCTAGTGATGCGTGGTGTAAAGGTGGAACTTTTCGCCGGAATGGTACGAAGCTTACCGAAGACTGTCAACGAGTTTCTTCGCGAGGCCACTAGCGACGAGAAGACACTGGAAACGCGGAACCGGCAATTCAACCACCGCACGATCTCGACAAGCTACGCCGGAGTTCAGTCACTGGCCACCGACGACCTGCGCGAGACTATCCGAGCGGTCGCGCGGGAGGAGCTACAGAAGCTGTTCCCGCCATCACAGCCTCAAGTGGCTTCGACTGCCGACGCCGTGCGTGAGGAGCTCCAACAACAACTCGGAGTAGCCCCTTAGTCGCTGCAGCCTCAGGCGCACGCGATGATATACGCCGCTGTAGCCCGCCGTCACGTTCCCCCTCCGCGCCCACGGCAGGGCCCAGTGACGACACAATTCCGTCGTCTACCACCACCCCCGCCGCCAGCACGCCAACCCGTCACCCCACGCGGCATTCCAAGGAAGGCTGACGTTTGGCGCGCCCCGGACCACCGTCCGCTTTGCTATCACTGCGGAGAAGCCGTGCACATCTACCGCCGATGCCCATACCGGGAGATGGGACTCCGAGGGTTCGCCGTTAACGCACCGCGACCCCAGATTGGCGAACGCCCCCGCGATATCGCCGACTACCTCGCCGCCACTCAATGGAGCCCGCGACGACCGTCCCGTTCACCATCACCAGGCCGCTACCTGCCGTTGCAACGCCGACCATACACCGGCCCAGCCCGGGGACGCTCTGCGAGCCCCTATCCGGAAAACTCAAAGCAGCAACTGCTGGAGGTGCGGTTGCTGTTCGTCGAACTGACGAAGATCCTCCGCCGCCGACGAAGAGACCATCTCGACAACATAATAACGACACGCCGCCTTCCCGACAAAGTCAGGAAGCCAAGACTACACCGACGAAAGACGACTTGACGACTCGACGTTCCAGCTTCAGCTCAGCACGACGCAGCCGTGATCCGACGCCAAGACGCAAATGCAACGTGCGACAAAAAACCACCGATCTCGACGTGCTTCTCGACGGCCACGCAGTTAGCGCCTTAGTGGACACAGGGGCCGATTACTCCGTAATGAGCGGGCACATGGCCGCCCAATTGACAGTTAAAACTGCATGGGAAGGCCCTCAAATTCGAACCGCTGGAGGACACCTCATTATGCCGACTGGAATCTGCACGGCAAGAATTATTGCTCATGACCGGACTTACCCTGCCACCTTCGTTATCTCCAACAGTGTTCACGAGACGTCATTCTCGGCATGGACTTCCTGAACCAACACGATGCAATCATAGACCTGAAGTCAAAATTGATAACACTGTCGGAAAATCAAGCGATACCGCCGGAGAGCTCTCGTGGTCACCACACCTTGAGTGTGCTCGAAGACCAAGTGTGCATCCCGCCGCGCTCCAGCATTATTATTTCCGTCGGCACCGAAACACCGGCTGACGTAGAAGGCGTCATCGAGGGCGACCAACATGTACTGCTCGACCGTGAAATTTGCGTCGCAAGAGGGTTCGCTCGACTCCACGAAGGGAAAGCGGAAGTTATGCTAGCCAATTTCATCCAAGAGTTCAAGCACATCAACAAGGGCACGACAATCGCGTACATCGAGGAAATTGTGGAAACTAGCAATGCCTTTGCCTTCTCGGATTTTGCCGCATCTACCCCGATGAGCATAGTCCCCGAACCAGACTTCGACGTAAATCCAAGTCTTCCTATGAGTAAGCAGCAACAGATCAGAAGTCTTCTCCGACGATACAAAGACTGCTTTTCGACGTCATCAAGGATTCGACAAACACCAGTGGCGAAAGCATCGCATAATAACCGAAGAGTGCACTCGACCACTCCGCCAGAGCCCTTACCGAGTTTCGAAGCGAGAACGTGAAGCTATTAGGCAACAAGTCGACGAAATGCTGCGCGACGACATCATCCAGCTGTCGAAAAGCCCGTGGGCATCTCCTGCAGTCCTGGTGAAGCAAAAGGAGGGATCCCTACGCTTCTGCTTCGATTATCGTCGACTGAACAAGATCACGAAGAAGGACGTGTACCCCTTCCCACGGATAGACGACGCATTGGATCGGCTCTGCAACGCTAAGTACTTCTAATCGATGGACCTCAAGTTTGGCTACTGGCAAATAGAAGTCGACGAGAGAGATCGCGAAAAGACCGCCTTCATCATGTCAGACGGCCTCTACGAGTTCAAGGTCATGCCATTCTGAGTGTGCTCGGCGCCTGCAACGTTTGAGCGCGTCAGGGACACGGCGTTCGCAGGGTTGAAGTGGCAGACGTGTCTTGTTTACTTGGATGACGCCGTTGTCGTCGTCGGAAATATCGGCGATCACCTTAGGCGGCTTGCGATAGTATTAGAGGCCATCAAGTCATCAGGGCTGCCTCCGAAGCCGGAAAGTGCCGCTTCGCTAACGATGAGCTTCTGTTCCTAGGCCACGTAATCAGCAAATTTGGAGTACAGCCCCGACCCGCAGAAGACAGCTGCCATTGCAACGTACCCGCAGCCAATTGACAAGACGGCAGTGCGCAGATTCCTTGGCATGTGTGCCAACTATAGGCGGTTTGTCAAGGACATTTCACGCATCGCGAAGCCGCTGACACATCTAACCAAATGTGATGTCGAGCTCAAGTGGGAAACGCCGCAGGCCGTCGCATTTGAAGAACTCAAAATACGCATGCAGTCGCCGCCGGTACTTGCACACTTCGACGAGGACGCCGATACCGAAATCCACACTGACGCCAGTAGCCTAGGCCTCAGTGCCGTCCTAGTCCAGAGGAAAAACGGACTTGAACGGGTGGTACCTTATGCTAGCCGGTCGCTGTCAAAAGCGGAAGGCAATTATTCTACGACTGAAAAGGAATGCCTCGCCACCAATTTGGGCTACAGCGAAATTCCGCCCTTACCTCTATGGCAGGTCATTCAAAGCCGTCAGCGACTATCACGCGTTGTGTTGGCGGCTAGCTAACTTAAAGGACCCTTCAGGATGGCTGGCGCGGTGGAGCCTCAGACTGCAAGAATATGACATAACGTTACTATACAAGTTCGGAAAAAAACACTCTGACGCCGACTCCTTATCACGCCCCCCATCGATCCCCCGCCGCAAGACGACGAGGACGACGACACATCCCTTGGAATAATAAGCGCGGTAGACTTCACTAAACAGCAATGGGCGAACCCGGAGCTAAGCGTTTTCGTCGAGTATTTGGAGGGGAACACCGACGTTGTCCCTAGGGCATTTAAGCGCGGGTTGTCTTCATCCACGCTACAAAACAACCTGCTCGTGAAGAACCTCTCACCAGTCCGCGCCAGCTACCTTCATGTTGTACCGTCAGCGCTGCGTCCAGAAGTACTGCACGCCCTACACGACGATCCAACCGCTGGCACCTCGGCTTCTCCCGTAAGCTATCGAGGATACAGGAAAGGTATTACTGGCCTCGTCTGGCCACTGACGTCACCCCTTACGTCAAGACATGCCGAGACTGTCAGCGACGCAAGACACAACCAACAAGGCCAGCAGGATTACTACAGCCGATCGAACCTCCTCGCGGACCATTCCAGCAGATTGGGATGGATTTGTTGGGGCCGTTTCCGACGTCAACATCCAGGAAAATGTGGATCGTCGTGGCGACGGGCTATTTCACCCGCTTCGCTGAAACTAAAGCTCTGCCAAAAGGCAGCGTAGCCGAAGTGGCGAAAGTTTTCGTCGAGAACATTCTGCTGCGACATGGTACCCCAGAAGTGCTCATCACCGACATAGGAACGGCCTTTACAGCAAAGCTCACCCAAGCCATTCTGCAATACAGCCAGACAAGCCACAGGAGGACAACTGCCTACCATCCGCAAACGAATGGTCTCACGGAGCGCCTGAACAGGACCCTCGCCGACATGCTAGCAATGTATACGTCGACGTCGAGCACAGAACGTGGGATGCAGTCGTGCCGTATGTAACCTTCGCTTAGAACATGGCGGTGCAAGAAACAACACAGATCACGTCGTTCAAGTCGGTTTACGGCAGGAACCCGACGACGATGCTCGACGCCATGCTGCCGCTCGTCACTGACGAAGAGAATGTTGACGTCGCTGCCCATCGCCAGCGCACCGAAGAAACCCTACAGCTCACCCGCCTACGGAGCAAGAACCAGCAGCGTACCGACAGCTAACACTACAACCTCCGACGATGCTATGTCGAGTACCAGCCCGCGACTGTTATTGGGTTTGGACCCCGAAACGCCGACGAGGACTCAGTGAGAAACTATTGCGACGCTATTTCGGACCCTACAAGGTCATCCGACGTATTGGCGCACTAGACTGTGAGGTCGTGCCAGACGGCATTCCGCATTCACAGCGGTGCCGTGCACGATCTCAAGTAGTCCATGTGGTGCGTCTTAAGCCGTTTTACGCTGACGAGCGTTTTTTAGCTTACGAACTTCCTTAAGGCCCGTTTATAGTCCGACGTTATCGGCGCGCGGGCGAGCGTCGTTCGCGGTCAGTCACGCTGCGTCGATTGCGCTGCGCCAGCCGAGATGCCATCCCCTCTATACTTCAACGTGCGCGCCGTAGGCTGCTATCTTCGGGGCATGCGCAGAAGGTTCACCAAGTCGCGCGCCGTCCGCAAAAGCCGTCTGCGGAGTTGTGTTGGCGCCTTTTTCTTCGCGCGCAATGCATTGTGGGTCGACGCAGTCGGCGGCGCCGGCGCGCGAATGGAGCAGGAGCCAAATTTGCGCCGGGCCCGTCGGGGCGCGCTGGCAGCCGCCGGTTACGTTAGCTGCGCCGGTGCGCCCGACTATAGAGGTGTCGTTTTCGCCAACGTGACGTACCGTGCGCGCGCTTGCGCACGCTACGTCACGTCGGCGAAAACGACACCTCTATAGTCGGGCGCACCGGCGCAGCTAACGTAACCGGCGGCTTTCAACGCGCCCCGACGGGCCCGGCGCCGATTTGGCTCCGGAGCCATTCGCGCGTCGAAGTCGGCGGAACTCTCGCACCACAATGCATTGCGCGCGAAGAAAAAGGCGCCAACACAACTCCGCAGACGGCTTTTGCGGACGGCGCGCGACTTGGTGAACCTTCTGCGCATGCTCCGAAGATAGCAGCCTACGGCGCGCGCGTTGAAGTATAGAGGGGATGGCATCTCGGCTGGCGCAGCGCAACCGACGTAGCGTGACTGACCGCGAACGACGCTCGCCCGCGCGCCGATAACGTCGTACTATAAACGGGCCTTTAACAAATGTTATCACGCAGCGGAGGACGCGCCTGCAGTATAGGAAGTTTCTGGAATGATATTGGTGGTTCCATCCGCTCTCTGTCACCGAACCTTGTGTAGTGTGATTGCATGTATGCGCGACGCGAATAATGTACAACTTTGTGGAAGACACGCGGGTCCCAGCGATTAGACTGGAACGTTCGACGATTGATGTATAAAAGCCGACACGCTTGATCCGTTGATCAGATTACCGACGATCGCCGACCGCGTTCGCCGCTATCGTTGTGCTGTAAAGGCTCGTTTATAGTCCAACGTTATCGGCGCGCGGGCGAGTGTCGTTCGCGGTCAGTCACGCTGCGTTGGTTGCGCTGCGCCAGCCGAGATGCCATCCCCTCTATACTTCAACGCGCGCGCCGTAGGCTGCTATCTTCAGAGCATGCGCAGAAGGCTCCTCAAGTCGCGCGCCGTCCGCAAAAGCCGTCTGCGGAGTTGTGTTGGCGCCTTTTTCTTCGCGCGCAATGCATTGTGGTGCGAGAGTTCCGCCGACTTCGACGCGCGAATGGCTCCGGAGCCAAATCGGCGCCGGGCCCGTCGGGGCGCGTTGGAAGCCGCCGGTTACGTTAGCTGCGCCGGTGCGCCCGACTATAGAGGTGTCGTTTTCGCCAACGTGACGTAGCGTGCGCGCGCGCGCGCGTGCGTTACGTCGGACTATAAACAGCCCTTAAAGGCCCGTTTATAGTCCGACGTTATCGGCGCGTGGGCGAGCGTCGTTCCCAGTCAGTCACGCTACGTCGGTTGCGCTACGCCAGCCGAGATGCCATCCCCTCTATACTTCAATGCGCGCGCCGTAGGCTGCTATCTTCGGAGCATGCGCAGAAGGTTCGCCAAGTCGCGCGCCGTCCGCAAAAGCCGTCTGCGGAGTTGTGTAGGCGCCTTTTTCTTCGCGCGCAATGCATTGTGGCTCGACGCAGTCGGCGGCGCCGGCGTGCGAATGGAGCAGGAGCCAAATCTGCGCCGGGCACGTCGGGGCGCGCTGGCAGCCGCCGGTTACGTCGGCGCTGCAGTGCGTCGGACTATAGAAGCAGTTGTTTTCGCCAACGTAACGTAGCGTGCGCGAGCGCGCGCGCGCGCGCGCGTTACGTCGGACTATAAACGGCCCTTTAGTGTAGGCTATTTTTGCTGGCTCAGGTTCGCCCAATAAAAGTTAGTTTGTCTTTCACAGTATTGCTACTGTGTTCTTCAACGTCGTCACCACGGGACAAAATGAACTTGTATATAGGTCATCCTGTAGATTGTTGTAACTCAGGCAGAACGAAAGGGTCATAGAATGCAGATGAGACAACACACAGCGCTGAACCAGCTGCGAACAGCTGTTTACGTGTTCCGTGTCTCATCGTACTGAACTCTAGAAACCGCCGTTGCGCACTCCAAAACAAATCTTAACTTCAACACGTTGTTAAATTACAGAACACACATATTATTTGCTCCTAATAAAGAAAAGTCAACAACATTATGTTGTAAACGTTTTATTCATTACAATTAAAGAATTATGCAGCGTGTGCCACGAAACCTGGCACTAAGTAACCCTGGGCGTCGCACCAGTCGCATTGTTCAAATCGCAGTCATGTGAAATGGACCCTCTAAAGATCGCATTGCGACACGTGCGACTGCACCGATTTTCGTCGTTCCAGTCACAGCTCGTGAAACAGCCTTCAGTCCGATTTCTTCGAAGCGCGCTCCCGTTTCTCCAACAACGAAGCGCCCTCGCGCTGCCGAACGAAAGCCCAAGTCGCTGCAGCCTCAGCGACAACATTCGAGTGGAAAGGAACAGCGTCTTCCAGAATCTACCAACACAAGAAGGGATAAAGCCAGTGAACGGATGCGACTGAAGCGACTCAACTGGTCTCCTGGGACAAAGGCTAAAAAGGCAGAACGCAAGCGACAACAACGCCTTCGGAATACGCTCTAGCCACAGCAGCAACAACAACAAGGCACAACAGCAACAGAGGCAGTCATAGGAAGGCTTTCGCCTACCGCAGCTTAGCTTAGCAAAGTGCCCATATATTTTTTAGGAGATTTATCGCGATAGCAATTATATGGTCACTCCAGGTGTATTTTAGCATCGTCGTCGCCATCGGCGTCGAAGTGATGTTCCGTAAAAGTCCAAGGCCGATAACAACGTCACCGCGCGCCGTATGCTGTATGCGCGAGCGAAAGTGCGAGGGGAGCCGACAATCGGGGCTCAAACTCGCACGCGCAAGTGAGGAAAGTGGGGAGGTGGCGCGCCGTATTCAGTCCCGCGCCAGGCACTGCAGAGGGAGGGGAGGGAGGAGGGGGCGGCGTTGTACTGAGGCAGCAATTGCGCATTGCGCGCTCACCCGGTTCGTAGCTTGAAAGCGACCAGCGTTGGCGGCAGAGTCCAGCTGCGCCGACGGCCCATACCTTTGTGCATGCTGTGTTCTGGCCGCTCAGTTTGCGTTGAAGTGATAGACAGCACGAAGGTCCTTTCGCTCGCTGCAGCTGCCGTACTTCCTCCCGCCAGCGTATTGAAAGCGAGTGTCTGCAGTCATTGAGTGGGATGTGTTCCTGTTTGCCTGTGCGCGTTGACACCATGCTTGCTAATGTAGTTGATAAGCGAATGTTTACAAGTTTATATGGTCAATAAAACTACTATCTTTACTTCCTATAGCTGTCTGTTAATTTCCTATCGCAATCGATGATTCGCGTTTCGGGCGAAACGGCAACCTTATTCAATGGTTGCGGGCGGCTTGGCATATATCGAACGTCAGGGATTTCGCCGTGGCTTTGGCGGTGTGACACAAACTGTTCATCACACAGGTCAGTCGTAACAGCATACTTGTCCACCGACAGAGGGACGCAGTGAAAAAACAGTCATGTCGCAGACGGTGGCAGTCTGCGCGAGTGCAGGGTGATTCGGAAAGCGCGACATGTTTCCTCACACACTGTCCAGTATCTATATGATGCGATAGCAGGAATTCAGACAGGTGCGTTAGAAAAAAATCGTGCCCTTTAATATGCAGCAAGTGGGAAACAAAAACACGCAGCGTACCTCAATGATTCCTCCGGCTCTGAGCTCATATATATTGCGACAGCAGCATTCTGCAGTGAACACCACCATCGTAATTTTTCTTGCCTGTTTTTTTTTGTCTTTTCACATAATTGCACTCACATACTAGGAGGGAATGGTGTACGATTATTTGGAGAGTTGCTTAGCCCGAATTCTTCATAACTATAGAGATTACAGGCAACAACGGCCCAAAGGATAAGAGCCCTCAAACCATTGTTGTTCTTGTGCGAAAAAATAGAATGCAGCCTCATTTATAACGTTATTAATACTTCCAAAGTTCTGTCACTCGGTTTATTAATTAAAAAAGATACTTCTTCAAGCTCCGCTCAAGTAAACTTGGTTTGAAGTTAAGTATTATTGTCTTATGCACTCATGTTGCCTTGGCCCGAGGTTTTATCCATGGGTATGTTTTTGGCGCTGTGTCTAATTACCCACGTTAATTCCTAGTTTCTTTTATTATTTCCATTTTCTCTAAACTCTTTCCCGTCTCGAGAGTCTAATAATTTTTTTTCTGTTATATACTTTAAATGCTATCGTCCATTCATATGTTGTGATCACACAGTTTCACACTATTATTTAGTTCCCAGTTGTGCCTTTCAAGTTCTTCGCTAAATTTCTGTAGGGATTATTACATGCGCGTTTCCTAAATCCGGCCGATTCCTAGTGCATCTCCCGTAGTGCGTACGGACCTTGCTTAATGATCCTCGTCACCATCATTGTAAACCTGCATCGTGAGTGCACCAACAGTGGGAAACAAACTCGAAAACTCTGGACGTGCAGATGCAGCTTCATAAACACGCTCTTGAGACGCAAGAGAGACGTCACGCAAACAGGCAGCTGTTACGCCCTCCGTTACACTCTTAGTTCTCCCTTCCATATTAGTGTCATATTCTCGCCACCTCCGACTGTCTTCGTTCCGTGTTGCCTTCAGCGTGCCTAACATTCACCTTCGCCTTAACGATTACTTTTCGAGCCCGCTTCCGCACTATCTCAAATCAGTTAGCTCCACCGGTAATGTCGTTGTTAAGCCGCATGTGTCATACCACCATGCGAATACTAGACGCTGTAAAGCCATGACTGTGTTCCTCGGAACTAGATCGTGTGCTGTGTCCTGACGGCGTAATCATTTAAGCATTACAACAGAGCGAATCAATAATATTAATGTACTAATAACGCTTGGTGTATATTTTTTATACCGACATATTTGTATAACGTCGATTGCCACTACCACTCTAACTGTGATTTCCTTTCCCTCTTAATATGTATTGTGTGAGCTAAGGTGTCTTCTTCTAGTTCGCTTCTTTTCTTAATCGTTCATCTTTTTTTTTTCGTCTGCATTGCTTTATTTTTCCTCATTATAACGAATGCTACTGCGATGGTCATATCTCTACGTTGCGTATTGTTGAGTTTTATTCCTGTTCCTATTTTTACTCTTTATTCTCCATTTAATTTTTCTTATTGTTCTTTAATGTAGCTTTACCTCAGAATAATGATTGTCACTCTGATTATGTCGCTTACACGAGCATATATATAAGTCGCGTATGCAGGGCATCGTCTGTAACTAATGCATGCGGACAGAATAGGGCTTCTCCAAGGGAGACTCTTCTTTTGGAAAAGCCGCATTTGACAGTACATATTCGCGGGCAAGCACGTATAGACTACATTTGGAAGGCGTCGCAATACCATACACATAATTAATAACATGTACCAAGTGCACCATTTAGTATAAAGAAAATAAGGAGATAGAAAAAAGAAAGAAGAATAAAGGAATATTCATTGCGCTTAGTACGGCTTGAATCTCGCAGCTTTTGGTGACGAGGCATGCTTCACCGACTGGAGCTGCCAAAAGATTTTTTTTTCGTTCCTCCCCCGTTTATTTGTTGCTGTTTGTTTGTTCATTCCCGCTTATTACTGAACCATGAAAATGCACTAAAGATGCGTTAAGACGTAATACTGTGTCGGCATTAGCATGAGCGGGTTTTAACGATGAGATACGGTATCGTAGACTAGTAGTGTAGCATTATGTTGAAGGTAGTGCCGGTGTGCCTACAGAAATAGAAAATGGGACATAGTGATGCTCTTATTAAAGAAAAGCAACTAACTTATTAACCTCAGAAAACGGACCTCATTGCGAAGTGGAATTCAAAAAAAAATTACACACTTTGCAACACCTTCATAAAAGCTTGCAGAACTGCGCTATAGTTACGACTTGGAATATGGATGGTGTAATGTTCACCTGTGTTTTGAGCAAGGACTCCTATGTCGCACGAACAAACATGCCTGAGTAGCTTAAGTATAAAAAGGCGTAAGTTATCTTACTACGCGTGAAAACTACTTCACGTACGCAAAGACGCTAGCCTAGCCTAATCTGACGGGCGTAAAATGCCTTCGGTTTTCTCATTTTTTTTTTCATAAAAGTACTAGTCTAGGCATTCTGACACATCGGGGAACACTTTCACAGAAGTAATAACAACAGCACAAGTATAAATTATTCGCGCCTTTATGACACTGGCTCCTAATTAAATGTCTGAAGGTAGAGTAAAAGTAAAACTACATTTGTTCAATACGAATTGCGTCGGACGTGCCGCAAAATACGGAGATTCGCAGATTAGACCTATCCCCGTGGTGACTTGAAAAATCTCCGTGACAGCTTGTTGAATACGTGTGTAGTTCTGAATATTGATCCCGCTTTATACATCCTTTCCAATGAAGTTAGAATGCATATTTTTTTTTAAAAGTTAGATCGAGTGAAACTGCCATGTAACTTAGACGAGATTTCCCAATGCATTACTCGTGCGACGTTTCGGCTTATGTGCGCTCTCAGTAAGACTTTGGAAGGCGTCAGCTTGTGCGTGTTCACATTGCTATTCTTGGGTTGTTACTGTTTCAATCTACCATGCCTTCATGTCCATTATCTCTACTTTTTTTCATTAACCAACTTGCGCATGATAATCGTGCGTATACGTGATGTCTCTGCAAAAGTTAAACACGTTAGTATTTGCACTTAGCTTTGTGCAATTGATTGTCTTTCACGCTCCTTTTCTGTTGCCTCTTAGCGAAGGAGTATGATTTTCCTCAAATTCTCAGGTACGGTTTTCTTGGAGTCTTTTTTTTCCTCCGTTCCTTCCGACCTTCCTTTCTTGTTTCCCCCGTTTTCGCCATCCGTCACTGTACAATGTTCCGCTCGGCTTGAAGCAACAAAGTTCAGCAAGGTATGATGGTGACCTAAATTTTCGGTGGAAACCTGCTTGTAACGGTCAATGTTATCTTGAGACAGTTTTTTTTCTTTATTTTAATAATACTATCATAATTATTATAGTAGTAGTAGTAGTAGTAGTAGTAGTAGTAGTAGTAGTAGTAGTAGTAGTAGTAGTAGTAGTAGTAGTAGTAGTAGTAGAAGTAGTAGAACTACTATTACAGCTACTTTCATTTTACTGCTGTTACGTCTCAACACCACAAAGGCTAATTGGACGCTTGCCACGTGTCAGAATCTTCCTATTCAGGCGTCAACGCAGCGTGGACACCTACCATCGAAGGATCCTACGAAGGGCGCTCACCCAACAAATACTTGGAAACCTGAGCAGAGGATGACAAGGAGAAAACCACCAGAACTAACTGAGAGGCGCAGTTAGACATCTGCGACGAGTGAAATCAGCACCCATCCCTCAGCGCTTATCCAGACGTCAATGAAGCGTGGACACTGACTGTTGCAGGGTTCTACTAAAGGCCCTCACCCCATCATTTACCTGGCAGCTTGAGCGAAGAAAAGAAAGGATGACAACGAAGACGAACAGGGTGTCGCCGGTTGCTTTCTTGCCACAGATTCTATATCAGTCCCTTCGGAGGCGATGTTAATGCGGGTTATTGCGAGCATGAGCGTGGTATTGCGACGGAGTCGACGAGGGTGATTTGCTGCTGGACAGTCTTCTGATTCCCTACTCGACTCGCCTAGGGAAAACGACGGTATTAAAAGCTGAGACTTTTCGAGAGTGAGAAGAGAGGGTCCTGATGTGAACTTGAACGTTTTAGACACTCCTGCATGGAGTGGGCTTCCGTTACGGAACCGTGTCGCTAAGCTAAATAATCCCCTTTTAATTCATTTTCTACAACCTGACGTAGTAGTCGATGGGCTTGGTGGATTACATGCCCCAAACGCCACCCTAGCCGCAACACTGCACAGATATTACGAGGTCGAAACTGGATTCTATCTACCCGCGTGTACCTTAACACCTGCGTCGCCATGTGATCTCCCCGCCCACACTACGACGAAATAAAAATAAATGTTTGCTTACATACCGCTGCCACTGGGCATAGCGAACTCATGCCAGCGCGGCCATTTTCCATCAGAAGGCGGACGCGCTAATCAGTGAGTTGTCACGGGTTTCATGCACGAGTTTGGGGTATGCGCGACGCAGAGGTGGAGGACGTTGGCCTCAGCGTACGTATTTCGAAGGGAACAGCAAATAACATGCACAGGGAGCACATCCAACGTGTGATGTAGCAGTTACTCGCACGTACGCCGCATACGGCAACAATCATTAGGGAGTTTTCGAAATCGGGGTCTCAAAGCTAAGCGACGCGCGGTCGGTCAGATGTGCAATAGAACGCAAAGAGCAGAAAAAAGAAAAATTACAGGGTCGCTTAAGATCTCTCCTAAGAGGTGAACGGCGAAAGCCTGCTCTTCCTTCTCTTATCATTGGCGTCATTAGCAAGCATATTTAGTAATTTGTAATCAATTCTACTCCTTGCAATTCATCGTTAGACATATTGGTCATTAGTAGTCATTACTAGTCATTACAAGTCATTTCAGTCATTATTCGTCATTACAACTTACTAGTAAGCGTCTTTAGTCATTGGTAATCAATTGTGGTCATTACAAGCAGTAGTTAGAGATATTGGTCATTTAATAATTATTCGTAGTCATTAGTAGTCATTTTTGTCATTAATACTAATTACTAGAGATTTCTATTCATATATAGTCATTTATAATCAATTACGGTCATTAGAAACCGCCGTTAGACATATTGGTCATTTCGGAGTCACTAGTAGTCATTACAAGATATTAGTAGTTATTTTTAGTCATTACTAGTCATTATCAACCTCTACCAATCTCTATTCTAACGTTATCATTCACTGACTGTCACTATCAATCACTTTTCATTTAATCTGTCTTTCTTACGGCGTGATGGCGGACACTCCGGCGGTTAGGTCTGCTGACACAAACTTCACCATGAGCGTAGAAAGGCTTTCACCTTAAATATTCGCCTCCCTCTCTGACAGAAAGTCTTTGACGTATGCATATACCCTGTGTCCCACACCTACCTCTTCGAGGCCTAGCAAGATAGCCTTATGGTTAACGTTGTCAAATGTTAGCCATCACACTGGGAGCAAGGGGACCCCGCAAGGGTCGCTGCTATCATCCTTCCTATTCAACATAGCGATGAGGGGTTTCCCGGCGGAACTCAATAAGATTAAATCGATTAAATTTAGCATGTACGCGGAGGACATCAACATCTGGGTTAACAGTGGGTGTGACGCAGCCATCGAGCTTAAACTACAGATAGCGGCGAATATGGTGGAAGAGTATGCGGGCAGCAGAGGCTTGGCGTGCTCGCCACAGAAATCGGAGCTGTTAATCATTGAGCCAAAACATCAAAAGGGACACGCTAGGAGCAGCAGACCCATCGATGTTTTCGTAAACGGAAATGAGGTTCCCAAGGTGGAGGAAATCAGAATTCTGGGCATGTATATCCAGAGAAATGGATGCAACCTCACGACAACAAAAAAGCTAGAAGGATATGCGGTGCAGGTCACGGGGATCTTTAGGAGAATTTCACTCAAAGGCAGGGGCTTCAGAGATAACAGCCTCCTCAGACTCATGCTAGCCTTCATTACCAGCCATATAGCGTATGCCACACAGTATCTTGTGTTTAAACGCGAAGAAAAGTAGAAAGTAGATGCGATAATTAGGAAGAGCATTAAGAGAGCCCTATAGGGCTCCCAGACTCGACCTCGACAGACCTCCTCCTCAGTATGGGGCTTCACAGCGCGCTAGTTGAGCTCGCTGAGGCAGCACGAGTGTCCGAGTTGGAAAGATTACGCCAGACTAAAACAGGGAGAAAAGTCATGGAATGGGTAGGAATCCATTGCGACAGGGGTGCCCCGACTGACAAGAAGGACATTCCGTTGGACGTGCGTAAACGCTTCAGGATCGCCCCCCTACCTAAAAATATGCATCCTATCTACAACAAAGAGAGGAGAGCTCACAAGGCTAAGGCTCTAGTATTTAAACTTAAAGGGACACTAAAGCGAAACAATAAATCAGTTTAGAGTAATGAAGCATTGTTTGAGAACCCTGCAGGCAGTCATTTCAAAAAGATAGTTTTATTATTAGATGAGAAAATGAAGGTCCAAGTATCAGTATCTGAATTTCACGCCGAAACCCCAGCGCCGGTACGTCAGCGTAACGTCAGGGATTCCAAAGTATGTTTTCGCATTTGGGCCGCGTTGGCTGAATAAAGGTTTCCGAAACTTGCCATGTTTTATATTTGTTTCTTTTAGAACACAATTTAGCCAATCTGCACTGCTATATATAATTATTAGGCCCTAGAAGATGCCATCAAAATCCAAGACGTCACAGCCCCCAGGTGCGAGAACTTAAGTAGGCGTCGCCACCAGTATTTCTTTCTTGCGCTTTTTCTGGCTTACGAAACGTCTTATTGTTGTAAGAGTGGTGTTTTTCATGTTGTAGAATGGTAATCTACTGATGCAGAAGAAATCATTTTTCACTTTAGTGTCGCTTTAAAAACACACCGGCGCATAAAGTAACGTACGTGGACACCGCTTGCGGCAGAGACGGGCCTGCGGTATCGACGGTGGTTGATGGCGGCGGGTGCGTTAAGATGGCGTGCTCCACGTGCACGAGGGACGCCTGTACAGCCGAGGAGGTTGCAGTAGCGCTCGCTTGTGCCGGTACAAAAGCGGGAGTAATAATATGCGAAAAGAAATTAGCTATCCGAAATTTTAACAATGGGAGAATCTCGGAAGAAGCCCTCCACATTCTATTCGAAAACTCTCCTATGGGGAACATAACATTTATTTGGGTACCGGCCCATGAAGAAGTCCCAGGCAACGAATAGCCGCTCACGAGCTCGCCCGAGCACTCTAACACCGGGCAACTCTAGAGCAGCCAGTTCCAGGGATCAAAGATAGCATCGTCAGGTACAGGTAAATTGTAGATCACTACAAAGCCGAAAGAAGAATCTTTCCGCCTCCGCATCGGTCTCTCTCTCTGGAGGACGCTCACACTTGGCGGCGCCTCCAGGGAAGCAATTATACATCACCACATTGGATCTAATTAACACAGACGAGGGACTATAACGACGCCCTCTGCAAAATTTGTAAGCAAAAAGGCACGCTAGACCATATAATATGGAAGTGTGCTGGCTCCCCAGGGGCCAAGGAAAACATTGACAGCAGAGAAGCCTGGGGGTGCCTTGCCCCAGAGCGAAGCTGAAGACGACCAGCGTCGAGCAATCCACCTGGCCGTTGAGGCCGTGAAGACTTACCGTCCTCAACGCGCGGGGACTGCTTCGTCCTCCCCCCTTACCTATGTGTAGGTTAAGAGGCGGGCACCCAGTTCGGTGAAAAAATAATGTTTTCAATGAATCAATCGTCTTAAATATGCAAAGGTTGTACAAAAGCAGTGTGGGGTACGCAAAGTCGCTCGGGGAGGCTATTTCTAAAGCTCCCTGTTATCAGGGCTCATGTCCGGTCGAGAGCTCTCAGCTCTCCTGTAGGTGTCAGTCAAACGAGGTGTTCTGGCCATGTATGCGTCGCTGGCACCGCCTTGTCATTGCATAAAGTTTGGTGAGTTTCCACTGCAGCACAGAAAGTTCGCACAAGCCTGGGGTCATTAGCTACAGAAGAGTTGCACGCGGTTCAGATATGGTGGTGAGTAGCTCAAGTCTAATTATTGTTTTCTTCTGAACCGCGCTTAACTGTCATCGCCTTCATATACAGGCTTGATATAGGGTAAGCTAAAAACTGCCCTGGCTCTGTTTTATAAAGCTTGGGGTGCCAAAACTTTTGTTCATATTGGCCAAGTACTGCACCAGGGTGGCCGATCCTGCTCTGGTGAGGGAGTGCGCATTACCGGTTCTGGTCACCGGGATCAGGCCATCCGCCAGGCCTGTTTATGCAATTTTATTAGGACGCGGATTTTTTTAATCCGGTGGAAAATTGCGTGGCAGTGGCATTCGAACCACGGACCTCTTGCATGCGACGCGGTTCTTCAACCTCTACGCCACCGCTGCATCGGACAGGCCGCCAATGGAATATGAACCTGGCAACGCTTAACGCTAGAACGTTAGCTAGTGAGGCGAATCTAACAATGCTATTGGAGGAATCAGAGGGCAATAAATAGGATATAATAGGGCTCAGTGAAGTTAATGGGCCAAAAGAAGCATATACAGTGCAAAAATGGGCACGTCCTGTGCTACCGGTGCTTAGCGGAGGAACGAGAACTAGGAGTCGGATTCCTGATTAATAAGGATATAGTTGGTAACATACAAGAATTCTATAGCATTAACGAGAGGGTGGCAGGTCTTGTTGTGAAACATAATAAGAGGCACAAAATGAAGGTTGTACAGGTCTACGCCCCTACATCCATTCATGATGACCAAGAAGTCGAAAGTTTCTATGAAGACATGGAATCGGCGATGGGTAAAGTGAAAACAAAATACACTATACTGATGGCGACTTCAATGCCAAGGTAGGCAAGAAGCAGGCTGGAGACAAGGCAGTGGGGGAATATGGTATAGGCACTAGGAATAGCAGGGGAGAGTTATTAGCAGAGTTTGCGGAACGGAATAATATGCGAATAATGAATACCTTCTTCCGCAACAGGGATAGCCGAAAGTGGACGTGGAAGAGCCCGAACAGCGAGACTAGAAATGAAATAGACTTCATACTCTGCGCTAACCCTAGCATCATACAAGATATAGACGTGCTCAGCAAGGTGCGCTGCTGTGACCGTAGGATGGTAAGAACTCGAATTAGGCTAGACCTGAGGAGGGAATGGAAGAAACTGGAACATAAGAAGCCGATCAATGAGTTAGCGGTAAAAGGGAAAATAGAGGAATTCCAGATCAACGTACAGAACAGCTATTCGGCTTTAACTCAGGAAGAGGATCTTAGTGTTGAAGCAATGAACGACAATCTTGTGGGCATCATTAAGGAGTGTGCAATACAGGTCAGTGGTAACTCCGTTAAACAGGATACCAGTAAGCTACCGCAGGAGACGAAATATCTGATCAAAAAACTCCAATATATGAAAGCCTCTAACCTTACAGCTAGAAAAAACTAGCAGAACTTCCGAGTAATCAACAAGCGTAACACAGCTGACACAAGGAAGTATAATATGGATAGAATTGAACATGCTCTCAGGAACGGAGGAAGCCTAAAAGCAGTGAAGAAGAAACAAGGTATTGGGAAGAATCAGATGTATGCGTTAAGAGACAAAGCCGACAATATCATTACTAATATGGATGAGATAGTTCAAGTGGCTGAGGAGTTCTATGGATATTTATACAGTACCAGTGGCACCCACGACGATAATGGAAGGGAGAATAGTCTAGAGAAATTCGAAATCCCACAGGTAACGCCGGAAGAAGTAAAGAAAGCCTTGGGAGGTATGCAAAGGGGGAAGGCAGCTGGGGAGGATGAGGTAACAGCAGATTTGTTTAAGCATAGTGGGCAGATTGTTCTAGAAAACCTGGCCACCCTTTATACGCAATGCCTCATGACCTCGAGCGTACCGGAATCTTCAAAGAACGCTAACATAATCCTAATCCATAAGAAAGGAAACGCCAAAGTCTTGAAATATTATAGACCGATCAGCTGACTGTCAGTTGGCTACAAACTATTTACTAAGTTAATCGCAAATAGAATCAGGAACACCTTAGACTTCTGTCAAGCAAAGGACCAGGCAGGATTCCGTAAAGGCTACTCAACAATAGACCATATTCACACTATCAATCAGGTGACAGAGAAATGTGCGGAATATAACCAACCCTTATATGTAGCTTTCATTGATTACGAGAAAGCGTTTGATTCAGTCGAAACCTCAGCAGTCATGGAGGCATTACGGAATCAGGGTGTAGACGAGCCGTATGTAAAAATACTGAAAGATAGCTACAGCGGCTCCACAGCCACCGTAGTCCTCCATAAAGAAAGCAACCAAATCCCAATAAAGAAGGGCGTCAGCCAGGGAGATAAGATCTCTCCAATGCTATTCACAGCGTGTTTACAGTAGGTATTCAGAGACCTGGACTGGGAAGAATTGCGGATAAAAGTTAACGGAGAGTCCCTTAGTAACTTGCGATTCGCTGATTCACCTTCCTTAGTAACTCAGGGGACCAATTGCAATGCATGCTCACTGACCTAGAGAGGCAAAGCAGAAGAGTGGGTCTAAAAATTATTCTGCAGAAAACTAAAGTAATGTTTAACAGTCTCGGAAGAGAACAGCAATTTACAATAGGTAGCGAGGCACTGGAAGTGGTAAGGGAATACATTTACTTAGGGCAGGAAGTGACGGCTGATCCGGATCATGAGACGGAAATAACCAGAAGAATGAGAATGGGCTGTGTTGCGTTTGGCAGGCGTTCTCAGATCATGAACTGCAGGTTGGCATTATCCCTCAAGGGAAAAGTGTATAATAGCTGTGTCTTACCAGTACTCACCCGCGGGGCAGAAGCTTACGAAAAGGGTTCTATTTAAATTGAGGATGACGCAACGAGCTAGGGAAAGAATGATGGGTGTGACGTTAAGGGATAAGAAAAGAGCAGATTGGGTGAGGGAACAAACGCGAGTTAATGACATCTGTGTTGAAATCAAGAAAAATAAATGGGGCATGGGCAGGTCATGTAATGAGGAGGGAAGATAACCGATGGTCATTAAGGGTTACGGACTGAATTCCAAGGAAAGGGAAGCGTAGCAGGGGGCGGCAGAGAGTTAGGTGCGCGGATGAGATTAAGAAGTTTGAAGGGACGACATGGCCACAATTAGTACATGACCGGGGTTGTTGGAGAAGTATGGGAGGGGCCTTTGCCCTGCACTGGGCGTAACCAGGCTGATGATGATGATGATGACGACAAACATAAGGGTACAGTTATAAAGCAGCAGCTTCTAAGCCCATTTTATACGGACGACATTGTGTTGCTGTCTAACAAGCAAAATACCCGCCGTGGTTGCTCAGTGGCTATGGTGTTAAAGTACCCCAGGTGGTCAAAATTTTCGGAGTCCTCCACTATGGCGTGCCTCATAATCAGAAAGTGGTTTTGGCACGTAAAACCCCATAATTAAATTTTTTTAACACGCAAAATGATTTGCATTGTCTGGCTAATATCTGTGGACAGGAAGGCGCGAACTTAGGTTTGAAATTTAGCGTTCAAAATCAGGTGTTATGGTATTCAATGAAAACAGCGAACAGACAGTGGCAATACAGGGCCAAGAAATACCTCGGGTGAAAGAATGTAATGACCTCCGTTAATGGATAAACGGAGGCAATAGATATATGGAAAGAAAGTAAAAAACAATGAAAGCGTAGGAGAAGAGAAATATGGCCATAATGAAACACAGAGCGCTGTGGGGATACAATATATGGGTACTAGGTGCTCCGGGGTATGTCGAAAGACGTTATAGTTCAAGGACTTGCATTTGGAAATGCGGTTGTCTGGTTGACATCAGGGGTACAATCAGTACTTGATGGCAACCAAATGTCAGTGGGACGCCTCACATTGGGTGCTCACCGGAAGGCTACAAATGAAGCTATGCAGGGTGATATGGGCTTGACAAGCTTCGAAGTGAGAGAAGCTTACAGTAAAATTGATTCTGAAGAGCGACAGAGGACTATGGCAGAAAGTAATTGGGCTGGGAGACTTTTTAGTTATTTATACAGGAAAAACATTGATTCACTGTGGAGGAAAAAAACTAGCAAACTTACCAGCAAGTGTGTGACATGTAAGGTTAGCAATGCAGCAACAAGGAACGCCAAGCAGAAAGCCGTGTAGGCTGAGATAATCTCATGGGTGTCGACAATGGAAAAGAAACCTGCCATGAGTAACTACTTGAGAGGGAAAAACAAAAACAGGAAAAAAAAACCAATTTATTATAACGCAAAGAGAAGCTCAAAGTGAGATCCGGATGCCTTAGAACACGCACCAATAAAGCGAGATATAAGCAGGAAGAAGCATGAGCTTGCTATGGTAGGGCTAGGGAAACGATGGAGCATGTTTTATTAGAATGTGAAGACATCTGCCCAGCTGTTGATTTAGGCACATCTGGCCTCCTTGAAATCCTTGGGTTCAGCGAGAACAGGAGGAAAGTATACATGTCCGCCGTGGAGATTAGTAAGCGGCGATTGGAAGAATGATGAAATTACAGTGCAGGGAAAACGTGCAAAAGGAAAGTTTGCAATAGGGGTTCAGAAAGACTGGTTATGGGAATTTATCGTGTTTTTTTTTCCTTTCCTTTTTTCCTTTTTAAACATAGGTAAGACATTAAACAATATAATAAGAAAGGCTTGGTGGCGCAACCCACCGCCCCGTTCTAAAGCGAATGCTTATAGCATCTATCCATCCATCCATTGGTCCATGGAGCACATTGGCAGGTTCTGAGTGCTCATTGGAGTAAGGCGGTAGCTGAATTGTATTTTGGAAGTGCATAAAGAGACCATGTGTTCCTTATCGTGTGCATTAAACGTCGCAAAACCTCCGGACTAGTGCAACGGCATTAGTTTGCCCTTTGTTTTGTGCGACCCATCGGTGTCAAACGTGCCCTACTACAGGGCCCGTCCCAGCTGCCTGCCCGCGCCCTCGTGAAAAGTCTGGTATTGGGGTGTTGAATCAATCTCAGCACAGTCTCGGATCGAAGAAGAAGAAGCGCCTCCTTCCTGGATGAAGCCCGCGCTCACGAGCACGTGCAGCCAGGGGCTACCTGAACGGCAAAGAATAAAAGGAATGCCTGATGCTTTGAACCTCGTTTCTTGTCAGTAAACCGTACGCCACCTTAAACATTTGGAGCCGAAGACCCGGTATCTACTACCGGAGACCACGGAAGGTTACGAGTGAACTGACCATCATGGAGAGGCTGCAATCGAAGCGGACGTCGAGACGATCTCTGAACACCAGGCTTACCAACGAGTCAAGAGCTCTTGTCAGCGAAGAAACAGCCACCATAGATCAGCTCAACACTATTTATGGACGTCTCAAAATGAATAACGATGAGCTGAACAAGATCAACGAGGAGCTAGAGAGCCACATGGTTGATGAAGTGTTTGAGCAAAAATACAGTGCCGTTGTGGAATACGAGGACAACGCTACCAGCGTCATGAGTGAGCTGCTTAGCAAGCGAGACCGTGTTGTCACGTCATCGACAGTCAGTACAGCGGGCGTCTGCTACCCAAGCTTACCTTCGCCCCATTTGCTGGCGATTGGTGCCGATCGAACCACTTTTGGGAACAATTACATCAGATGATTCAACGCTACGGAAGACTCACAGTGACGGACAAGTTTACCTGCCTGAGGTTCTTTCTAAGAGGCGACGCAGCCTCAGCTATTGTGCGGCTGCCTGCAACAGAAGCTTTCTACAAGGACGCCATCGATATACTGAAGAAACGCTTCGGAGATAGAACGAGTCTCGAACAGGTGTACTTCTCTAGGCTTCGCACTTTGCCTTCGGTCCGTTCAAGTGACTCGATAGCTCTTCGCAAGCTGTACGACCAGATCGTCATCAACATCCGCGGTTTGGAGACCCCAGGGGTGCGCAGGGTGTCCTTTTCCACAATGTTGTGCGACCTATTACAGCGGGCTTTACCACACGATATAGTGGTACAGTACCACCGGTCTTGTGCCATTCGGGCGACAAATGATAGCAGTAATGCAGGGTCTATCACGGAGCTGGAACGCCTATTAAATTTCGTGTCCATCGAGTTGGAGAGCTTAGAGAAAAGCCAGTTTGCGAATCGAGGAAGGGTCAATGAGTCAAGGAAATCTCTCCATTTTCGTGACGCGAAACCCGCGTCTTCAGTTCTCCACAAAACACTATGAAAATACCTGCGAACTGTGTGTTTTGTAAGTTGAGTCAACATTCCACGGAAGACTGCGCACTTAATCTCCCACTATCGCAAAAGAAGCAAATTTTATCAGGAGATATGAGGTGCTTTCGATGCACGAACTAAAGGTCACAGGGCGTGTGATCGTAGACGGAAGGTTGCCTGTTCTGCCTGCCAGGGACGTCATGCAAAGTGTGTCTGTGATCCGCAGAAAGTAAGGCGCAAGACACGGGAACACGGCAGAACAACTGCCAGAGTACCAACAAGGAATCGAAGCACAAACACGACTGTGTGTGCACCTTTAGGGAAAGACCGGCGTACCATCGATGGTTCACCGACGAGCGTCCTCCTGCAGACGTTCCGAGCTTGGGCAGTAACAGGCGCCACCTGTCGATATATCAGAGGTGTCATAGACGGAGGCAGTCAGCGCACATTCGTCACAGAACGGCTATCACGACAGCTGAAGTTGCAATGTGTGGGCTCTATTATCATCGTGCTCAATACGTTTGCAAGCAAGTCGAATCGAGCAGTGCAGAAGCGGCGTGTTGTGCAACTCCCTCTGTGGAGCCAGTTCTCATATATGGAAGTCGCCTTGCAAGCGATAGAAATTCCACACATATGCCAAGATATCGAGGCAAGTACAACCAGTTCACCGTTCGTCGCGGAAATTCAGAAGTCTGGAAAGGACATCGCTGATCACCGACTATATGAATTCGTTGTCGGGGAAGCAGGCATAAGCGTTCTCATCGGTTCCGACCAAATGTGGACTGTGATGACGGGGGAAGTCACTCGATACGAAAACAATGATACACTGATTACTGTCAACTCTAAGCTAGGGCGGATGTTACAAGGCAATACTAACTGCATGGCATCAGATATAACAGCTTCGCGGATCAAGGTCTCCATACTGAAGACGAGCGTACGAGTGAGCGACAAATTCCTCCGCTCATTTTGGGAACTTGAGAGCGTGGGAATATCAGACGCCGTTGACAGTGAGGGCAGGCTCAATCCAGTATTGATGAAATTCGAAGGAACCATCACTCTTAGGGACGGAAGATACGAAATCTTGTTGCCCTTGAAGCAAGAGGTCGAGCTCTCGGACAACAAGCAAGTCGCAATAACAAGACTTTGGAAACTTATCTCCCGACTGTCGAGCAAGCAAGGACATTTAGAGACGTATGACAACACCATACTGGAGTACCTGCGGGCTGGACATGCGGAGATTGTTGAAGGGACACCCCTGGATCCGACAAAGGCTTATTACAAGCTGCACAGGGAAGTGATCCGAGGGCACGCACTAACCACAAAAGTCAGAATAGTTTTCGCCGCTTCTTCGCACACCAAAGGGTGCTTCTCTATAAATGAATGCCTCGGAAAGGGTGAAAACCTGTAACAGGATCTGGTGAAAGTACTATTACGCTTCAGAGCGCACCGTATAGCTCTGCTAGCCGACATTGAGAAAGCTTTCTTTGAAATCTCAATCGCAGAGGAGGATACCAATGCCTTTCGATTCCTCTGGATTGAAAAAAAAAAGGCACTGCGTTTCTCCGAAAAGGAGATTCAAGAGAGGAGGATGACGCGAGTGCCATACGGAGCAACATGTAGCCCCTTGCTACTGACCGCAACTATACTCCATCACCTAAAGAGTATGCCTTCAAGCAAAGCCAGTACCGCGAAACTTCTCAGTGAGTCATTCTACGTAGATGATTTGATTGTTGGAGCAGAATCAGATGAAGAAGCGCTTCAAGTCTGCCGCGAAGCCAAAGGGATTATGCAGGAGGCAGAAATGACGCTAAGGAAATGGACGACTAACTCAGATGGTCTGATTAACGCATTGGAGCACGAGGAACAGTCAGCAGGCAAATAACTGGCTGACCTCCACGCGACAAGTGTGAAGGCACTTGGAAACACATGGAATCCGTACACGGATACTTTCACTTTATCTTTGAGGGGCCTTCTCGAATTTATGAAAGAAAATGATGATACCAAGCGGTTCGTTCTTCAAGCTGCTTCACGGATATTCGACCCAATGGAATTTGTTGCGCCGTTCACCATTGCCATCAAGATCTTCTTCCAGAAATCGTGGACACGTGGAAACGGCTGGGATGAGCAGCTACCTCAGGATCTGTAAGAAGAATGGCATGAATGGGTGGGCCAGCTACCAGTCTTGCAGAATATTTCCATACCACGTTATCTTGGCAGTGGAACCGAATTACCCCGAGTGCTACAGGCTCACGTATTTTGCGACGCAAGCCCTTCCGCACACGGCGCAGCGCTCTACATCGTACCGAGCTGCACAGCGAGGCCCGAGTTGTTGATCACAAAAGCACGTGTGGCACCTATCAAGACAACGACACTGCCACGGCTGGAGCTTCTAGGAGCATTGACCGGAGCAAGGCTAATTAAATACGTCTCAAGTGCCCTCACCGACTTTGAGATCCACTGTACAATGCGCTCGGATTCCAGAATTACGTTGTCTTGAATAAAAGGTGACGCAATGAAGTGGAACCAATTTGTGTTGAACAGAGTGAAAGAGATCAGCGGAAAAAGCGCTCCTTATATGTGAAAGTATTGTCCAGGACAGGCGAATCCTGCTGACCTGCTAGCTGACACGTGAAGTTTCAATGGATAAGTTATTATATAACCGTACATGGCTGCATGGACCACACTGGCTAGGCCAGTCAAAAGATAGATGACCACTACAGCCCCCACAACGTCTCAGCACCGACGATAGGATAATCTGTGAAATGACTGCCGTTCACGTTGCGATCTCCAGTGCGACAGTCGACATTGATTCTCGACATTGACAGCTACAGCAAAATCGAAATGCTGCTCAGGGTCACGGCATTGATATTCAGATTCATCACACGCTGCCGATTTGAAAACAAAGCGCACACTGGTTTTCCAGTAGCAGAAGAGATCAATGAAGCAGAAAAATATTGGATGAGACATGTACAGCAGCAAGTCTTCAGCAAAGCTATAAGTTCGATTCCAACAGATACACCAGCAAAGACAACCTCTCGCACCAAAGACCTCAACCCGTTCTTGGATTCCGACAGCATCCTCCGGGTGGGCGGGCGCCTGCTGCACCTTGACGCATCTGAGGAGGTAAAACACCCAGTCATCCTCCCGCACGATCATCACTTTTCTGCATTACTGAGAATGCGAGTACACTGCGAAATACTACACGGAAGCGTGAGAGACACCCTGTCAGAGTTGCGAGAGCACTATTCCATCTGCCAGGCAAGAACATTCATGGAAGCTAATGAAAATGTTACATAGCGCTCTTCGCATGAGCCACATCACGAGCAGTGCAGCTGGAACTGGTTTCCAGTATAACCTCAGAAGCATTCCTCATGTCTTTACGACATTTTGTAGCACGAAGGCGCCTACCTCGCGTAATTTATTCAGACGACGGAAGAACATATAGGAAGGCGTCAAAAGACTTAGAGTAGCTTTTCAAGTTGCTTTCCCAAGAGCCCGTAACAGCATACTTGAGCCAGAAGAGTATCACGTGGAAGTTTATTCTTCCCAGTGCACCATGGCGGGGCGGCTGGTGGACGATGAAGCTTCCACTGGAAAAGCTCGACTTAACTTTGAAGAGCTGACGACTGTGCTCACGGAAGTGGAAGTGGTCGTGAACTCCAGGCCTCTCACCTACGTTGAGTCGGACAGCGAAGAACCTGGCGCATTAACACCAGCAGACCTCATCATAGGACGGAGACTAATAACGCCACCACAGAGCAGCAACGACTTGTCGGTGGACTGTACGTGCACGGAAGCTGTCCGACGACACGCCTACAGAAAAAGGCCTAACTGAGAACTTCTGGAAGAGGTGGACGAAATAATATCTGCTGCAACTTCGATCAGCGCACTTTTCACATGGGAGACTCTCCAACGAAATAAAGACAGGTGATATCGCTATAATCCATGCCGAGAAATTACCTCGACAAATGTGGAAACTCGCAAGGGTTCTTGAAGTCTCCAAGGGTGTTGATGGCCATGTCCGCTCTTGCAAGACACAACAACAGCAAGGAGGTATCACCCCCATACCAATATAAAAACTTTATTCGCTCGAGCTTACAGAGGCGCATATTCCCGCGACCTCACGCAAAATTGACAAAAAAGCAGTCTGTCGCATCGCGGCAGTTACAAACTAGGACGTATCCGAATCCTGCGCTCTCGCACATCATATATCCGGATGTATATCCTACGGACAAATGCAAAACATGTGAATCCAGAGCCACTCTGGAGCATATATTATGGGAATGCCGAGGGATAAATAACGATAAAGAAAACGCGGCCTCTAGCAGCAGCCTTCGCACGGGCTGGGAAGCCGCGCTGCTCAGCCCCACCCTCGAGGATCAACTATGGGCCATCCAGCGGGCCGAGTATGCCACCAGCACCCACGAACTCCTGGCCGTCACCTATGCGGGGCCTTTGGCCCTCCCCATCAACTCGCAGGGCACACAATAAAGTTCTTTCCTCCTCCTCCTCGAGCTGAACGAGTGATTTGGCGGCAGGGAGTGTGTAGAATTAATCTCAGCACAGTCTCGGATCGAAGAAGAAGAAGCGCCTCCTTCTTGGAGGATGCCCGTGCTCAGGAGCCTGTGTAGCCAGGGGCTACGTGAACGGCAAAGAATAAAAAGAGTGCCTGATGCTTTGAACCTCGCTTCTTTTCAGTAAACGGTACGTCATCTTTAACAGGGGCAAGGAATCACAGCGTATGGAAGAATTTGTTGAATTCTGTGCTTCGTGGAGCAGGAGTTCCTCGGAAGTTATGCAGTGTTTGCGCTAGAAAAACATCGGCGTCATGGTACCTGTGAGACGAAGGAGCGGTCGCCGATTACATCTTGAAAGGTAAGCAAGGTTGGCGCTTGTGCGCATTCTTGTAGCTTATGGTTCGTGTAATGAACTTTACGTAAGTAGAGCAGAGCGTTTTCTGAGCGTAGGTTGTCTATGTTGCTGTACACATTTAGGACGCAATTTCACGAAAGCTTCCTCTGATGTTACCGCGTACTTGCATTCTACTGTGAAGCATGCTACGCGCCCTGGTTGTTATGAATGACTAGGCAGACAGTTTTGAGTACGCTGAAAGTTACTGCTTGTTCAGTAGTTTCCTGGCAAGAAATTCCTCGTTATATAAACAATCCCGCAAGTACAGTACATCGTCGCTAGAATAGCAGCTTGGGCTTGTTGGTTTTCCATCCTCGTGTTTACAGCGCTAAACGTGGAAGGGACACGAGATGAGAATATGTCACCACGAGCGCTGACTTTCAACAACGTTTATTTGAAAGAAATGCGGCTTTTTGTTTATTTACATGCGAAACCATTTTCTTTAATGCGCAGAAGTGCGTGTTTCACATGACGTCCAATGACGTGTCGGCGACACGTTTGGGCAAATATATAAAGAAGACTTGCATGAAAATTTTTTGACATATTCGGTTGGAAGGCGCGCGTCTCGAGGACCTGTCAGTATTGTTTATGTTCTGGAGTGCCTCCTCGAATTGGTCTTCTATATTGCCAGGCAGATATAGGCCGATGTTACAAAACGGGGTTTCTTTTTAATCGAGACATTTCAGTCAGACGCTGGCTGTTCTTACATATATATATATATATATATATAATTTCAAAAACAGGATGTCACCTTTTGAAATCATACGTTTGGGCACTGCGTAACACATTGAGGACTGAGATGTTCTAGCAATACTTCCCGCTCAATTCTATGCCCCTCATCGCCCACCTATAACGGCCGGCTATTCCAGTACGTAAAACACGGGGAGGGGCGTCGGTCACACCGCTAGCGAAGAGCACCGCTTCGAAATAGCCGCTTAGGTTTCAGGTTGTTCTTATGTGCTCAATATTTATTTCTTAATCCAATGCCCCATGTTTTACGGCATATTTGAGTTTTGGGGAAGATTGTCCTGGTAATCTGATGTCTGCTGCTGACTTCATTCCTTCCTGAAATTTTACTTGTTACAAAATAGCACTGCAACCTCCTGAGATATAACGAAGAACCATTTGCACGACCAGACACATATTTATGTAGCTGCCTGCGTGACGTTCTTTTTGCAATTCCACATGACACTAGTAAATGACAGATTTAAGTCTTCGCAGTTCAATAATGAAAAATCATTTCTTACTGTTGAAGGCTATGCGGATTCTGCAGACATCTGCCATCCGTCATGCCTGACGACCCCAGCCCGACATCCCCACCGGTTTCTGCAGCCATCGAACTGCGTCAGGTGCCCAGCGTCAGCGGGATCCTGAGATCTTCAGCGGCACCGATAAGAAAGACTTTGAAGATTGGCTGTAATCGTATGAACGCGCCAGCAACACCAACAAACGGGACGAGCCCCTACAGCTCGGCAACGCGAACTTCTATTTATCGGGCGTGGCCAAGCTGTGGTTCAAAAACAACGAAGCCGATCTCCGCACGTGGGCTAGCTTCAAAACCGGCATCGCCGAAGTTTTCGGCCACCCTGGCATGCGCAAACTTTGCGCTGAAGAACGCCTACGAAGCCGATCCTAGCAAACAGGTGAAACGTTCGCCAGCTACATAGAAGACATCGTCGACCTCTGCTGGCGTGTCAGCCCGACGATGGCGGAGGCAGACAAGGTACGTCACATAATGAAGGGCATTTCCGACGATGCCTTTCATATGCTCCTCTCCAAGAACCCAGGCACTGTCTCGCAGGTCATTGAGCTTTGCCAGAGTTTCGACGAGCTCTGCAGACAGCGCATTCTCACGCGGCGCCCCCCTACGTCCAATGAAACCCTCGCGAGCATGACCGCGGCTCCTGAGATGGACTCCCTGCTTGGCCAGATAAAAGAGTTCGTCCATGCTGAGGTCGCTCGTCAGCTTTTGCTGCTGTCCTCAGCCACGCCACCACCTTCGCCTTTGCCGGCCAACATTCGCCAGGTCATCCAAGAGCAACTGTGCGCAGCTCTCCCTTCTTCCCGCGAGACTCCGCCTGTGCCGCCTCCAGTTGCTTTTCCCGAGGCGACTGCAACTCTGCTATGCCGAGGCTCTCGTGCGGCCACCACCTCCAAGCTTTGCGCCATCCTCATGGGTCGTGCCACTACGTCCAGCTCCTCACTTCGGTCACCCGCCGCGGTTGCTCAGTGGCTATGGTGTTAGGCTGCTGAGCACGAGGTCGCGGGATCGAATCCCGGCCACGGCGGCCGCATTTCGATGGGGGCGAAATGCGAAAACACCCGTGTACTTAGATTTAGGTGCACGTTAAAGAACCCCAGGTGGTCAAAATTTCCGGAGTCCCCCACTACGGCGTGCCTCATAATCAGAAAGTGGTTTTGGCACGTAAAACCCCATATATTATTATTATCACTTCGGTCAGCCGCGGTACAGCAGTAGACAATGGCGCACTCCTGACAACCGGTCAATCTGTTTTGCGTGTGGTGTACCTGGCCACGTTGCACGAATTTTACGTAGCCGCCCAACGTCCTACCGCCGTAGCTTCGATGCCGCACCATACGTTTCCCCATACCCGTCATCCTCCGCGTCTCAGAACCCCGGCCAGATGTCTTCCTACTCGGACTACCGCCCTCTTGTTGACCGCCGTCCGCCATCGCGTCGACGCCGGTCGCTTTCGCTGATGCACCGTCGTCCTTCTTCACCGAAACGGGAAAACTAATCGTCGCAGTTCCCGAGGCAAGAACTGCATCACCCACGAACAGACCAAGGCCCCTCCCTTCTCCGACTAATGTTATTGACGTATATGGGGACGGCATCGCTGCACTCGCCCTCGTTGACACTGGTTTCAGTTATTAGTGCCAAACTTTGCCGTTCGCTCACAAAAGCAATGACGCCACTGTCCAACGTGCCACTTCGTACTGCCAGCGCAGACCGCATCACGCCTACAGCTGCGTGTACTGCTCGCGTTGTGATCAACGGCCTCCCCTACATCGTCGAATTTTGGTGTTGTGTTCTTGTTCCCATGATATTATTTTGGACTGGGACTTCCTTTCCGCCAATAAGGCGGTCATCGACTGTTCTCGTGCTGAAGTGTAATTTCAGACGCTGTGTAATGCCACACTCCTTGAGACTCATGAACGTGAAGATAAAGTATTTGTTGCCGAAGACGTTACAATTCCACCGCACTCATCTGCCCTTGCCACAGTGTCCTGCAACATTGTTACTGATGCCAGCGCACTTTTTACGCCATTTGCAATTTTCGCTCGTCGCAAATGTTCCCCGCTGCCTTTCGCTCTTTTGGACATTCATGTCGGCGTCAGCAGATTGCTCGTCGCCAACCGATTATCCTGTCCTCTCACTTTGCTTCGTGGGGAATGCGTTGGCCGTGCCCAGTGTGTCGAACCTGCTGCCGTTATTGACATGCCAACTGGTCCCATCGCCACTCACGAGGTCGCCGGAGTGACCTGTAACCCCGCGCAGGAGCCGACTTCGCCCTATGTTTTACATAGCTCCATCGCCGACATATTGTCTGTTTCTCAACGCGCCCACCTTCTATGATTTCTCGACAAGTTCCGCTCATCTTTCGACTGCCAGCATGCTCCCTTGGGCCGCACGTCAACTGTTTGTCATCGCATCCACACGGGTACCAGTGTGCCACTTCGACAAAGACCATATCGCGTCTCCGCGACAGAGCGCCGTGTTATCGACGACCAAGTAGCTGACATGCTCAAACGCGGCGTCATTCAGCCTTCGGACAGCCCCTGGGCATTTCCTGTTGTTCTTGTTAAGACGAAGGATGGACCGATACGATTCTGTGTCGATTACCGTCCTCTTAACAAAATAACTCGTAAAGATGGTTACCCTCTTCCGAGAATTGACGACGCCCTTGACTGTCTCCAACGCGCGGAGGTCTTCTCTTCTACCGACTTCATCATCAGCCTCGTTACGCCCACAGCAGGGCAAATTTAGGCCTCTCCCATACTTCTCCAACTACCCCGGTGATGTACTAATTGTGGTCATGTCGTCTCTGCAAACTTCTTAATCTAATCCGCCCACCTAACTTTCTGCCGCCCCCTGCTACGCTTCCCTTACCTTAGAATCCAGTCCGTAACCCTTAATGGACCATCGATTATCTTCCCTCCTCATTACATGTCCTGCCCATGCCCGTTTCTTTTTCTTGATTTCGACTAAGATGTCATTACCTCCCGTTTGTTACTTCACCCAATCAGCTCTTTTCTTATCCCTTAACGTTACACCCACCATTCTTCGTTCCATAGCTCGTTGCGTCGTCCTCAATTTAAGTAGAACCCTTTTTGCAAGCCTCCAGGTTTCTGCCCCGTACGTGAGTACTGGTAAGACACAGCTTTTATACACTTTTCTCTTGAGGGATAATGGCAACCTCCTGTTCATGATCTGAGAATTTCAGTCTCATGATCCGGATCAGATCCGCGGTCACTACTTGCGCCAAGTAGACGTATTCCCTTGCCACTACCAGTGCCTCGCTACCTATCGTAAATTGCCGTTCTCTTCCGAGTCTGTTAAACATTACATTAGCTTTCTGTAGATTAATTTTTAGACCAACCCTTCGGTTTTGCCTCTCCAGGTCAGTGAGCATGCATTGCAGTTGGTCCCCTGAGTTACTAAGCAAGGCAATATCATCAGCGAATCGCAAGTTACTAAAGTATTCTCCATTAACTCTTATCCCCAATTCTTCCCAATCCAGGTCTCTGAATACCTCCTGTAAACACGCTGTGAATAGCATTGGAGAGATCGTATCTCCCTGCCTGACTCCTTTCTTTATTGGGATTTTGTTGCTTTCTTTATGGAGGACTATGGTAGTGGTGGAGCTGCTATATATATTTTTCAGTATTTTTATATACGGCTCGTCTACTCCCTGATTCCGTAATGCCTACATGACTGCTGAGGTTTCGACTGAATCAAACGCTTTCTCGTAATCAATTAAAGCTATATATAATGGTTGGTTATATTCCGCACATTTCTCTATCACCTAATTGATAGCGTGAATATGGTCGATTGTTGAGCAGCCTTTACGGAATCCTGCCTGGTCCTTTGGTTGACAGAAGTCTAAGGTGTTCCTGATTCTATTTGCGATTACTTTAGTAAATACCTTGTAGGCAACGGACAGTAAGCTGATCGGTCTATAAATTTTGAAGTCTTTGGCGTCCCCGTTCTTATGGATTAGGATTATGTTTGCGTTCTTCCAAGATTCCGGCACGCTCGAGGTCATGAGGCATTGCGTATACACGGTGGCCTGTTTCTCTAGAACAATCTGTCCACCATCCTTGAACAAATCTGCAGTTACCTGATCCTCCCCAGCTGCCTTCCCCCTTTGCATAGCCCCCAAGGCTTTCTTTGCTCCTTCCGGCGTTACTTGTGGGATTTCGAATTCTTCTAGACCATTCTCTCTTCCATAATAGTCGTGGGTGCCACTGGTACTGTATAAATCTCTGTACAACTCCTCAGCCACATGAACCATCTCATCCATATCAGTGATGATATTGCCGGCTTTGTCTATTAACGCATATACCTGATTCTTGCCGATTCCTAGTTTCTTCTTCACTGCATTTAGGCTTCCTCCGTTCCTGAGAGCATGTTCAATTCTATCCGTATTATACGTCCTTATGTCAGCTGTCCTACGCTTTTTGATTAACTTCGAAAATTCTCCCAGTTCTATTCTAGCTGTAGAGTTAGAGGCTTTCATACATTACCGCTTATTGATCAAATCTTTCGACTGCTGCGATAGCTTACTGGTATCCTGTCTAACGGAGTTACCACCGACTTGTATTGCACACTATTGAATGATGCCCGTAAGATTGTCGTTCATTGTTTCAACACCAAGGTCCTCTTCCTGCGTTAAAGCCGAATACCTATTCTGTAGCTTTCTCCAGAATTCCTCTATATTCCATCTTACCGCTAACTCACTGATCGCCTTCTTATGTACCAGTTTCTTTCGTTCCCTCCTCAAATCTAGGCTAATTCGAGTCCTTACCATCCTATGGTCACTGCAGCCCACCTTTCCGAGCACGTCCACATCTTGTAAGATCCCAGGGTTAGCGCAGAGTATAAAGTCTATTTCATTTCTAATCTCGTCATTCGGTCTCCTCGAGGTCCATTTCCGTCTATCCCGCTTGCGGAAAAAGGTATTCATTATCGGCATATTATTCCGTTCCGTGAACCGTACTAATAAATCTTCCCTGCTCTTCCTAGTGCCTATGCCATATTCCCCCACTTCCTTGTCTCCAGCCTGCTTCTTGCCTGCCTTGGCATTAAAGTCGCCCATTAGTATAGTGTATTTTGTTTTCACTCTACTCATCGCCGATTCCACCTCTTCATAGAAGCTTTCGACTTCTTGGTCATCATAAGTGGATGTAGGGGTGTAGACCTGTACAGCCTTCATTTTGTACCTCTAAGTTTCACAACAATCCTGCCATTCTCTCGTTAATGCCATAGAATTCCTGTATGTTACCAGCTATATTCTTATTAATCAGGAATCCGACTCCTAGTTCTCGTTTCTCCGCTAAGCCCCGATAGCGCAGGACGTGCCCGCTTTTTATCACTGTATATGCTTCTTTTGGCCTCCTAACTTTACTGAGCTTACTATATCCCATTCACTGCCCTCTAATTCCTCCAACAGCACTGCTAGACTCACCTCACTAGATAACGTTCCAGCGTTAAACGTTGCCAGGTTGATATTCCAATGGCGGCCTGTCCGGTTCAGTGGTGGCGTAGAGGTAGAACACCCGCCTAGGTAGGCACCCGAAGACCTATATGAATTTCGTGTCATGCCTTTCGGGCTTTTCAACGCCCCCGCAACATTTGAGCGTATGATGGACAATCTTTTGCGTGGTCTCAAGTGGAAAACATGCCTGTGCTACTTAGATGATGTGGTTATTTTTTCGCCCGATTTTCCCACCCATCTCTGTAGGCTGGAGGAAGTGTTGCAGTGCCTATCTGCGGCCGGCCTTCAGTTCAACCTGAAGAAATGCCACTTTGGCGCAAGTCAGCTCACCATCCTTGGCTATGTATTATCTAAACACGGTATTCTTCCTGACGCCGCCAAGCTCCGTGCAGTTGCTGATTTTCCCAAACCTTCCTCCGTAAGAGAACTTCGCAGTTTCCTTGGCCTGTGTTCTTACTTTCGCCGCTTTATTCGGAATTTTGTGTCCATCACCGCTCCCTTGAATCAGCTTCTACGGAGTGGCTTGAACGACTACGCCTGGTCGTCCACTTCTGACGACGCCTTCCAAGGGTTACGTCGTCTACTAACCTGGCCGCCTATACTGCTTCACTTCGACCCGACAGCTCCGACAGAAGTACACACCGACGCCAGCGGTGTAAGACTCGGCGCTGTGCTCGCGCAGCGCAAATCTGTATTCGACGGGTACGTCGTTGCATATGCCAGCCGCACCCTCACCAAAGCCGAGAAGAATTATTCCGTTACGGAGAAGGAACGTTTGGCAATAATCTGGGCACTTGGTAAATTTCGACCTTACCTCTATGGCCGCCCTTTTGACGTCATTACAGACCACCATGCACTTTGTTGGCTGCCCACGTTGAAGTACCTCTAAAGTCGATTAGCTCGCTGGGCTTTGCGGTTGCTAGATTTCAACGTGCGCGTTGTCTACAGGTCTGGCCACCGCCACACCGATGCTGACGCGCTTTCCCGTTCGCCCGTGTCAACCGAAAGCGATGCCTGCCTCTCTGCCGTTGACCAAGTACTTTCGTTCCCAGCTGGCTGCGACATGGCTTCGGAGCACCGCAAGGATTCCTGGATCAGTACTCTTATCCGCTTCCTTTCAAGCCCGTCGACTGTTCCTTCACCTTCTCGAGCTTTGCGCCGTCAAGCATTTCACTTCGCAATTCGGGATGGACTTCTCTATCGCTGGAATTACGTCTCTGACGTCCGCAAGTGGTTGCTGGTCATACCTCGACACCTTCGTGGTGGAATATGTTCCGCCTTCCGCATTGACCCGCAGTGTGCACATGCGGGTGTCTTCAAGACGTACACCCGGCTTCGCTCCAGGTTGTATTGGCATGGCTTGTACACCTTTGTTTGCATGTATGTACATTCGGTCGCGCCCTCAGTGGCAACGCCGCAAGGTTCCTGCTCAGGATGTCTCTGGTCCACTCCAGTCAATCCCGTGTCCTGCCAGGCCCTTCGATCGCATTGGCATTGACCTGTATGGACCCCTTCCGAGCATGGCTTCCGGGAACCGCTGCATCGTCGTCGCCATCGACCATTTGACGCGATACGCAGAAACAACCACTCTGCCTGCTGCCACCACTCGCCATATAGCATCCTTCCTCCTGAAAAACTTTATTCTCCGTCACGGTGCACCTCGCGAACTTTTGAGTGATAGAGCACGTGTCTTCCTCTCCGAAGTCGTAAACGCGCTCCTTGCTGAATGTCGCATCGTTCATCACACCACCACGGTCTACCATCCTCAAACTAATGGTCTGACGGAAAGATTTAACCGCATCCTTGGCGACATGCTCTCCAACTACGTCGCCTCTGATCACACTGATTGGGACCTCATTTTGCCATTCATCACGTTCACCTACAACACCGCTCCACAGGCGACCACAAACTTCTCCCCATTCTTCCTCTTGTAGGGCTGCGAACCTTCGACTACCCTCGACACCATTCGTCCGTACAGACCCGACTCATCCGAATGTGCGCCCCTCTCTGAAACTGCCCGCCGCGCAGAGGAATGCCGTCAGCTCGCCCGTTCCTTTCCAGCCGTCGACCAATGGAAACAAAAATCTAGACTCGACGATGATCACCCGCATTGTCACTTTTTTTCCGGACTCCCTTATGTGGCTTTGGGTTCCCGCCGTTCCTGCTGGACTCTCATCCAAGCTTGTCTCCAAATATCAAGGACCCTATCGTGTTGTAGCGCAGACATCGCCTGTGAACTTTATTGTCGAGCCTGTCACGCCACCTACAGACCAACGCTGTCGTGGTCGTGAAACCGTCCACGTACAACGCGTGAAGCCGTATTACGACCCCATGATTCTACGTTCACCATGAGTCGCCAGGATGGCTCCTTTTCCTGTGGGGGCAATTGTAGTGAAGAGGAATGCCCGGCGCCACAGCTACATCGCCAGTCGCCCGGGAGGCGCGAGCTCAATATTGCCTGAGCTTCTCTGTTGAGACACGCTGCCTGCTGCTCTCTTGTGCTGTATTCCTATGATAGAAGTAATAAAAACACTAAGAGAAGTAACAAAAAAACTTAAAAATCAGGCTGCACGCTTCGTCTCAGATAATTACAACTCTTTCGAAAGTATCACTGAAATAAAAGTGATGCTGGGCTTGGGAACGTTAATCACAAGAAGAAAAAATTTATTACTTAATATTTTCCGCCGTACTTTTTACAGTAAAACGGGCATTGATAGCCGCAACTACCTGTCGGACCCACTTTAAGTCTCGACTCAACTCGACCACTCAAAGAGGGTACAAGAGGGCATTCTGCCAAATCATTTTTCCCAAAAACTGTGAAGACTGGAATTTGTTACAGGAGGAATATGTTTCAGTATCTCATAATCGCGACTTTTGTTCCCGCCTTTGTTTGTGACAATGCATCACTGTCTGAATTTTCGGTTGCGCTTGAAAATTGTCTCTTATTGTGTGCTCCCACCTTGATGTTACTAAACTTTCTACATTCTTTAATTATTTCTGTGAACGATTTATTACATCTTTCTCTAACTATCCCCACTGCGATAATGCCTTCCAGGCAACGTAGGTATTGTGTAAATAAATGAATAAATAAAACTATCTAATCATTTTACTGTATGTGCCATTAACAGGATTTCTAGCGACAGATCACTTGAATATTTTTCTTTTGGTGATCTGGAGTGCGCTTAGATTATTCAGTTGACTTAAAGTAGCCTCCTCTGAATTAAACATTATCCGGGGCTCGAGTAATTATGCATGATATATTCCATACAGGCTCTATATTAATCTAGCCAAATTGTCTTTCTAAGAACCTCGTTGAGATGCCTGAGATGTCCAGACGTGCATCATTTTGTCTTTTTACTGCGCAATGTTATGGAGTTAGCGTCTCACACTATTGCTTGTGTGCCTATATTCTTGCCTCCGATCGATCACACTTATGCATTGCATATCATACTTCATCTGCTAAAAAGATTTGCATAAAACAATAAATTTTGTTGCTTTATTACGTAAACGATGAATTCCTAGTCACAGTATGACAGTTCAATTTTCTCAAGCTTTTAACCTTTTAATATCACAAGTTCACTGTGAGTTCCAAGTGCAGGTTTGCTTCAGGCTGGAAGTTGGTTCCCTTTATACATTAGAGGAATTTGAGGTGGTAATGTGGTATAGGAAACTGCTGAATCATAAGAATTAGCCGAGTGCAGTAGTTGCAAGCCACACCTAGACAGCGCAGGTTAACGCAGAGCATTCGCTGTTACACTGCCATATGTTTATCCATTTTCTTTCCCTTTCCCAGTTGACGTGGGATCAAGCTTGTCCTTTGCAGTCAGTTATCTGTAATGCGAAGAATTCATTTTACTTTCCCGCGGATTTGCCAAGATGTCACAAGGAGTCTTGCTTCAAGCTCAAGCTGCCCTGCACTTAATTTCTGAAATATTCACATTTTGATACACTGTAATTATTTGTTGCACTTTTAGCGAATTGAGGCTTCGTACTGTGAATAATGCACTCTAGAGCGCCTAGAAGAATGCGTTCTACCACCTAAATACAGGGTTTATGCAAAAGGTGCCTTAATGCTTTCACACAAAAGATATCATCGAGAGTTTGATGTAAGCTTGCCTGGTCGGGATCAAACATTATAAAGAAAGATATAGACTAACCAAATAAACCTTTAAAAGCTAGACATTTTGGCTTCCATTGGAAAGCCTTATTCACAATGGGGCAAAAAAAGTACAAATGCCCATTTAAGTAGGTTTTATTAGCATGTGACGCAAGCACCGCGCATAAGACGGGGAGAGGGTACAGGCGTGGCATCCAGTTTCTTTCCTGGCTAATTATACTAGAGTTCATCCCGTCACTGTTGCACTTAATCATTTCTGCGTGCTCTTTAAAAGCATTTGACGCCACGAGTTGCCATTTGCTTCAAGCAAAGTGCTTTCCAGCTGCCTGTCTGCCATAATTATTTATTTTTTTTCATTTATTAGATACCTGCATCGCCCATGCGGGCATTACAGCAGGGGGATTACATAATAAAGGAAGGAACAAGTAATCACATACATAAAGCGTGATAAAACGCATCATTGTTTTCAATATTAACAATGTCAGGCGAAAGAGCATTCCATTCTCTGATAGTCCGAACAAAAAAAGAATACCTAAGGACGTCACCCTTGAAAGGATACTCGCAGACTTTCAGCGCATGGTCGCGTCTCAACGACGTATAAGTGCTAGCTAGTTGAACTAGCTAGCTAGCTAGCTAGTTCAAGCTAGCATTAGTTCAAGCTAGCATTCAGCTAGCATTCAAGCTAGCTGAACAAAATACAAATTTGCATGCACATTATACTTTTGAATACAGCGCAAGTAATTGTGGAACCTTACTGTAAAAGTACTACATATACATTTCCTTCATGGTGCATTCTGTGCATTTAATTCTTTCAGTCTACAAGTAAGAAGATATAAAATTTGGCAGCAGCAGCAGCAAACGACTTTATTGGGGTCCTGAGGAGCTAAGCGGGGGCCTGCAGGTCCCTACCCAGCCGTTCGCTAGTCCCATTTCGGAAGAGAGAGGCCATGCCTCTCCGCTCGTTCACGGGCCCTCTGGGCAGCCAGGAGCTGGACGTCTTTTTTCGGGTTTGTGATGGCCTTCGTCCAGTCTTCTTCTTGGTTAAAATCCTGTAACACAGGGCACTACCAGAGCATGTGATTTAATGAGCTGAATTCAGTGCCACAATCTAGGAAAAGTGGATCAATGTCCGGGTGGAGCATGTTCAGAAAGCCCCTAGAGGGATAGGACCCCGTCTGGAGCATGCGGAGAGTGCTAGCTTGCGGCCTGTTGAGCTTATGATGGGGGAAAGGAAAACTCTGCCTATTCCCTCTGTAATGAGAGGTGATTCCATGAAAAGTAACTCGTGGATCACTGTGGACGAGCTCTCTCGAACTCTCCCGAACTAACCCGAGACACCATCCCGTCGCGGCATTGGAAACCTCGCGCACGATCATGGGCTATCTCATTGGCCTTCAGGTGACCCGGCAATACGTCTGGTCCCATGTGAGCTGGGAACCAGACTATGTATGGAGCAATGTCAGAGGAGTGTTTGCCGTTTAGTATCCTGGCTGCTTCTTTGGCTATCAATCCCTATGCGAACGCTCTAACGGCTGCTCGGGAGCCTGTGTACACCGTAGTGCGTTTTGAGTCCAGTAATGCGAGAGCTATAGCAGCCTGTTCCGCCACATCGACCGAGTAGGTTTTCAGTGAGGCTGCCGAGAGGAGTTCTCCCCTGTCATTGAATATGGCTACGGAGAACTTGTTGGCACTGGCGTGTCGCGCCGCGTCAACAAAGGTCTCCGTTCCGCATATGTTCTTTAAGAAAGTTCTAGCCCTTGCTAAGCGTCGACCTTTATGTGTTGGGGGTGGACATTTCTTGGAAAAGTGTCTACAATAAAGGAGTTCCTTGTTTGAATATGAAGTTGCGTGGTATTTCCCTGATTCAAGCTAGGACGGAGGCCTACCGCATCCAGAAGTCTTCTGCCTGCTTTGGAGTTTGATAATCTAATAATTTGTGCTGATCTTTGTGCTTCTATTCATTCGGAAGTTGTGTTGTCTACTCCCAATGTCTTGAGTTTCTCTGTGCTAGCCGTGATTGGCACGCCGATCACCCTTTTGATACTTTTGCGCATAGGCGTGTCTGCTTTATTCATTTCCGTTTGCGTCCGATTGAGGGCGGTGACTGTGTAAATGACATGGCTGATGAGGAAAGCAGGGTGAGCCCTAAGGAGTATATCCTCGCCTATACCGCCTTTCTTGTTGGACACTCTTATAAATAATCTAATAATGTTCTCAGTTTTCGTGGTGAGTTGGGCTATACTCTTACCGTTGCATCCCTTTGAGTTTATTGAACGCCCTAGTATTTTGAAAGAGTCTACCCTCGGGAATCTGTGATACGAACGCTAATGTGCACCTGTTCGAGTGGGGTGAATCCCCTAGCACCTCGTCTAGCCTGTCTGTACAGCAGGAGTTCCGATTTTCCAGGCGAGAGCGCCAGTCCCGTGCCTTCCAGGAAAGACTCTGCAACATCCAGAGCCTCCTGTAGAGCTTGTTCGACCGTAGCCTCCGATCCTTCAGGACACCAGATTGTAATATCGTCAGCATTAAATGCATGGAATTAAAAATGCATGAAATGCACGTAAGGAATTGCTGGAAGGCTTTCCGACAACTTGCGCATTCCTGTTATAAACAGAAGAGGTGAGATAACTGCCCCTTGGGGAGTACCCCTTTTTCCGAGTGTGAAATATTCCGAGACTGATTGTCTCAACTTTATGGCTGCCGTCCTGCTCTCGAGGAAGGATGCAACGAAGGAGAAGAATTTAACTCCTAAGTTCAAGGCCGATATCTACTGAAGGATACAGTCATGTGCAATTGTATCGAATGCCTTGGATAGATCCAGCGCGAGGGCCCCTTTTTACATCTATGCTTTGAGAGTCATTTATCTGTGTTTTGAGCCGGAGCATGACATCCTACGTTAAAAGGAAGGGTCTGAAACCAACCATATTATACGGGAATAGTTCGTTGCACTCGATATGTCTCGATATCTTGTTATGTACTGCATGTTCCGCTACTTTGCTAATGCAAGAAGTAAGGGAGATAGGACGGAGGTTCTCCAAACTGGGTTATTTACCTGGCTTGGGGATTAGGACCACTGTGGCCTTCTCTCAACTCTCCGGTACAACGCCCTCCTCCCATACCTCATTTATCTCCTTTACTAAAGCTTGAATTGCTTTGTCGTCCAAATTTCTTAAGAGCCGGTTTGTAACTCCGTCGGGGCCTGGGGCAGACCTTTCGTTTAAATTGTGCAGCACTTTCCTGATCTCAGCTTCCGAGAAGGGGACGTTCAGATCTGGGGCAGGCGCGCCCTCATACTGAGGGAGGGGAGAACCTGGGTTTTGGCCAATTGGAAGGTATTTGTTCGCTAGTTTCCAAAATATGGAGGCCTCTGAGATGCCTTCCATTTTTTTTAATAATTAACGGTCTATGACTAGTCTCTGATTATATTTGGATTGTCCATCGTCTAAGAGATGTTTGAAGAAGGTCCATTTGCCTCCTTTGCGCATTTTCCCATCCACTGCAGAGCAGGCGTCTCTCCATTGCTGTTTATTAAGTTCGGAGCAATGCTCCTCAATGAGTTTATTGAGCTCCGCGATCTTTTTCTGTAGCCTGCAATAGAGCCTTTGTGTCTTCCATCTCTCGAGGAGAGAGCGTTTGGCTTCCAGGGGGTGCGCTAACCTTGCGTTCATCCCTGGGGCATCAACATCTGTAACTATTTCCTTGGTGGCTTTCTCGGCATCCATCTAGATCTGTACAAGCAGTTCACTTAACGTGCCCTATACTGCCTCATCTTCGCCTCTTATTTTCCTAAAGAGGTCCCAGTCTGGTGTATTTATAGGTTTTGGGAGGAGCTGCTATTATTTCTATCCTGAGTTCTATTATGTAGTGGTCGCTCCCCAAGTTCTCCTGTAAGTTGGACCACGTAGCCACCGCATTTCTAGTGAAGCTGAGATCAGGTGTCGTGTCTCTGGCGACCGAGTTTCCCAGCCTCGTGGGGAAACGTAGGTCCGAGACCAGCGTTAGGTTTAGGTCTGTACTCGCTGCTACTAGGTTGGCCCCTTTCTTTGTTCGTGTTAGATAACCCCAAGTCCAGTGGGGAGCGTTGAAATCTTCCGACTATTTATAGGGTCGCAGCGGTTGCGACCCTATTTAATAGTGAGCGGAGATTATGCATATAAGCGGAAGGAGAGCTGTACAAGTTGAGAATTAAAATGTTACGTTCATCACTCTATTTATTATGGAGATTTTTTTCTAAATAATTGTTCAGCAGTAATCTGTCAAATAGAATGTAGAATACCCTTTTTAAGACACTATGATTATGGACATTCTATAGCTGAGCAGTCCAGGCAGGTGCGTTTAGTACTGATGAGTTTAGTGTTGCTAAATGCAAGAAAATTGTAGTAACAAGGACTGTTTGAAGGACCTTTCCAGTTTTTTTGCATAAATGATGTCGTCGCATTTATTGACAGGCATGTCAGGCTGAAGCCGTTCTAAGAACTTTGAATATCCTTGCTGCGACTGATTTATGGCTACTTAACACAATTGTATCATTCCTACATGTGACATGTGCATATTCTTTGCAGCAGTACCGCTTCATTCACTTATTCGGTGGTGTTTCTATGCCTACGGGGACGCCGCCGAAAAAAAGGCCTCGGACCCCAGATGTGCGAATGCTTTTCTAACCAATGTGTGGCAAGGCAGTAAGTTAAAATGTTCGCTTTCTTTGTAGGTCATCTGAAGTTAAATTCCTTGTGCATGACTGCTACATGCTGTCTCGTCCACATAGACTGGCGCAGTGCATCAGGCTACTATTTTTTTTTTCATTTTTCCCTTCCTTAGGCTCACAGCAAGGCATCTTAATTTCACCACGGGGGTATGAAGAATGCATTATCGTCGCTGCTTGCTTGTGGCTTCGAATGACATGTGTGAAATGTTTGCAAAATAAAGGTCAGTGTATGAAAAGATTGTTGTGTTTTGCTAGTAGATGAATTTATATCCACTCATGTTCAAAGTCACATCACAACAGTAGCAGAATATTTAATATAATCCTGAAGAAAGTGGGAAATATCACCAGGATATTTCTGAAGCGTACAAGACAGTTGCAAGGATGTTTCTAGGATGAGCGACAGAAAGTTGGAAAATGTTGCTGGGATGTTTCTTGGTCAAGGAATAAAAAGTTGGTAGAATGTTCCTATGTTTCTAATAAGTATTAAGACGGTTAATAAATCCCGATTTTAAGCCTAATGAAAGTTTGTAAATGAAGTTTTTGTCGCATATCGGTGGCCAACAGTCGACAGGATGTTAGTATGAAGTTTCTAGAAAGTTTAAACACGGTTTGAAAACATTTAATAAACCGTTGGTACATAGGCGTATCTACGGGGGGGACAAGGGGGGCACTTGCCCCCTCATTGTCAAAAGTGGGGGGGAAAGTATGTCATTTACTCCCCCCCTTCTGAAAGCGGCCACTTTCGGCTGCATGCAGCGAAGTCCAACAAACGTACAGCTGCAGCTAAATTTTCTTTCTTAATAGAGAAACACACACAGAGAGAGAGAGAGAGAGGAGTCATAAGGCAAAGGCAGAGTCACCACATAAGTACTGCTTTTCTTTACTACGCATCCTCTGCTTGGACAGCGAGGGTTGTCTTTTGGGCCTTCTCGGGAAGCCCTGTAGTGGACGACGCGCGGTATTCATCATACACGTTTGCATTGCGGAGAACGCCTGGCGTTGGGCAGTTCCCGCCGTAACAAATGTCAGCTTGCGAAACTTGCTTCACGCCCAGTTTTTTTACCGCTATAACCGTATTCGAATCAGCTTGCTGCATTTAACTTGCGGGCGAGGGCGAGGTAAAGATAAAATAGTATAATCAGCCCCGCCCAACGATTGTGCGCCTTAAAGCATGAAATCATTGGATTATCAAATGCTTGAACTATTTGTCTTTGTTCAGATACAACCTACGTAGCGTTGCAGTCTCAGTATCTTATCATCATCAAAAACCTAATCAACCTCTTACAGGTATAACTGCCCAATATCATTGTTATCACGACTTATCGTAGATATGAGAGCAGCATTCCAGGCAAGTTGGTAATCCATTACTCAAATGATATTGCGCAACAAAAAAACGACATGGATGTAAGAGAGGACGACACACCAAGCGCTTGGTGTGTCGTCCTCTCTTACGTCCGTGTCGTTTTTTTTTTTTGTTGCGCAATATGATTTGAGTATCGTAGATATGTTCCTGCTAATCACCTTGGTATAACGTGGAGAGCCACTTTTATACCAATGAAACACTTACTTAATTTTTTTGTAAAGGCACGTGTTACTTCTGATTTTGACAATTCCATTTTCTGGCTGCTTCTAAATAAGGGCTATATATAACATGTTTCCCAGCAGGAGAAAAAAAAACAGCTGATATTTCGTATTTTTAAAAAACGAAGGCCACTTTTTGGTGACTTGAACCCAAAATTTGCACTGTGTAGTTTGCTTATCTGCTCTGAAAATTTCTCAACAGTCGCTTTCTACCAATTTTTATGCGTTATACATGCCATTTAGTTTTCTCCCACAGTACCCTCGCTAAAATACGCGGGGCACGGTGCATATATTTATTCGAAGTAAGAAGCAACGTTCTGAGTGACCAGCGAGATATATTTATTCTCTGTAGGTTCATTACAGCCTTTGTAGCAAGTTACTCATTGAATCATTCCAATGTACCATACTGCCGCTAATCGAAATGTTTCCCAAGCTCCTAAATCAACAGCATGAGAGATGGTTGAATTCCCATGAGAGAATTTGGAGGCCGCTTAAGCTTCGCCTTTAAGTGTGGATCGCGATAGCATTCAAAGATCCCGGACTGCTTTCCATGTTTCCCGGCAACTGCAGCTTATCTAACCGTAATGTTCACCGGAAAACGCTGGTCGCGAACGCTATGCACGAAGGCGAGCTTTCTAGTAGAAAGGCGGCCGCTTGTGTGGGCCGATCTCCGGTTATTATTTCAGTCTGGGAAGATCTAACATAAAAGGTATCTGCTGTCGGTGTTTTTTTCATGACATTTGTTTGTGGGCTGTCATTCTCAAATTCTGTAGAATAACTTTGTAAAGAATCAGCCAGAAGGTATGAGCAACTTTTTGTGATAGAAGAGTGATTGGGTATGCGTGGTTCGGAAGACTTTTTCGCGAAAAGGCGGTCCAGGCTAGACGCGGGACGCCGACACGGAATTTTCTCAGACACAGGGCCCTTAACGGTATCCCGTCGATTGAGAGAATTTTAAGCACAATGCGTTACGAAACTTTCATTTTTCTGCTTTAAATGCAAGTGTTGCATACACCCGTTTTTCCATGTGATTTCGTGCATCATACGCGATGGATATTTTGTTTCCTCAGTATCCTCAGTGAGATAAACAAGGCACCTTGTTTGTATCGGGGGAAAATTAGGGGCACGGTATGGCCAATGTGCCGGCAATGTTCTAAATGGGTGGATTAAATGCGCATATTGAAGTAGAGTATGTATCCAAGTGGTCCATAACGTTACGTCTGTTTTACGAAAGGTGTAAAAATTTGGCGGCTACACTGGCATAATTACAACTACGAATGAGGTCAAATTTTGCGAACATAAGGGGGAAACACACCAAGTTTATGTGCGATGGTAAATGTGTGTTGATCAAATACAAGGTTCCAAAAATTCTAAGCTAGTGTTTGAAAGTATCACGCTGCTGCTATTAGCTAGTTTTCCCAGTGTCCTAAGAGAACTGTGCGTTTCAGATATCTATATTTTGAAGGAATAGCCAGAACCCGCTGTGGTTGCTTACCGGTTATGGTGTTGGGCTGCTAAGCACTAGGTCATGAGATCGAAACCCAGCCACAGCGACCGCATTTCGACGGGGGCGAAAACGCTTGTGTATTTAGATTTAGGTGCACGTTAAAGAACCCCAGGTGGTCCGAATTTCCGGAGTCCTCCACTACGGCATAGCACATCACTCACAATGAGGTCGTGGACATGGCACGTAAAACCCCATATTTGAATTAAGGAATAGCGAACAGTTTAAGTGAAATGTGTTGCGTAGTTTTAACGTTTCTGGCTCATTCAGAAGCGGTACGAAAACTATTGAACAGTCATATTTTATACGTTTTCCTTCGTAATACATTAGTTTCGTCTGGTGTCTTTACTGAACTAAAGGAGGTCGCTTTGTTACGTTTGGAGACTGTAACGACAAGTTAATGGCTGATGTGCAGGTGAGGTTCGAAATAGGTGGATAATTGGGGCTTTTGCAATAAAGTGTGTATGCAAGCACGTATGTGAGCGTGTCTAACGAACCGCGAAGGATTGGGCCCGCTGCTCTTACAGAGCTATAAAAACCACCAAGACAAAATTTAGCGAAAATTGGTAGTATGCTATGGAAGCTATCCGTGCGAAGTTAAATGCGGTTTGATGAAACACAGCCTTTGTAAAAAATATCTAAGTGTTAGAGCGTACATGGACGCTATCAGCTATGCTTCTCAGTGTCCGGAAGGCTTTAGGTTACACCAGGATTATATTTTGTGCAAAAGAGAAGGGGAGTCGTAGTAAGTGTAATGTGCAACGAAATTCTTACATTCCAGGTCTAGTTAGAAGCGTTGCCAAGAATTACTCAGCCGTCGTTTTTCTTTCCCTATTTTTCCGGCCTCATAACACATTCCAACTTGGTTTCAGCGATGCCCTGAGTGAACTAAACAAGACGTTTCGTTGATATTAGGCAAGCATAAAGGGCGCCTTATGGGCAATATGGGGGTAATATTCAAACACAAGGGATCTAATTATGACATTTTCAGTAAATTACGCATGCAAGCAATCTGGAGGTTTATGAACGTGTTCTGAGGACAAGGAATTATGCTGTTGTCTTGAGGGACTGTGAACTCAACCGATATCAGTTCTAGCGGGAATTGAGTGGGGTCGGGGTAGGGAAGGAGGGAGGACACTGTAATAAATCATGAGTCCAGCAACGAACTAGCCCATTTACGTATCTTAACCATGGTAAATGTCATGGCGAGGTAACATATGGGTTGACGAGTTACTGGTTTCTTAAACTTAAAAATTCCCTACACGAAGTGCTCCAACGCATTACATTCGGGGAAGTTTACAAACGGAACAGGCATATATATATATATATATATATATATATATATATATATATATATATATATATATATATATATATATATATATATATATATATAGGGGTACCTTTTCAAGGTACGCGATAAAAATACATGAAACTCAAACTTTCATTGCAGCTGTTGGAAAGAAACAGCTTCGCTGGATGTGGGGTTCTAATTCTCCAAATTCGGCCACATCTGTCTTTGTTGTTGTGAATATTGCAAGTAATTTATTTATACCTATATATATATATATATATATATATATATATATATATATATATATATATATATATATATATATATATATATATAGGGGTAGCTTTTCAAGGTATGCGATATAAATACAAGAAACTCAACCTTTCATTGCAGCCGTTGGAAAGAAACAGCTTCGCTGGATGTGGGGTTCTAATTCTCCAAATTCGGCCACATCTGTCTTTGTTGTTGTGAATATTGCAAGTAATTTATTTATACCTATATATATATATATATATATATATATATATATATATATATATATATATATATATATATATATATATATATATATATATATATATATATATATATATATATATATATGTATATATATATATAGGGGTAGCTTTTCAAGGTATGCGTTATCAATACAAGAAACTCAACCTTTCATTGCAGCTGTTGGAAAGAAACAGCTTCGCTGGATGTGGGGTTCTAATTCTCCAAATTCGGCGACATCCGTCTTTGTTGTTGTGAATATTGCAAGTAATTTATGTTGATAGTACTTTGTTGCGGAGAAACTTGACAATACTATTACCTAAACTGGCGGTGAATTTATGCTATAGAGTTAGAGAGCAAGTACAATTCTTCATTTCATTATTACATTTGTTTGTGGCAAATGTGCATTTTTTTATGTGTGCTGTACTGCTGTTACTGGGCGGGATCCGGGACCTCTGTGAGGCACTCATTTGCTTTTGTTCCTTCATCTTGAGATTTTTATATACTTGCAAGAAATACATGCGAATTCAAATAATTTTCGCCCCCCCCCCCCATGTGATTCATAAATAGGTCTATGTCTCTTAAATATAAACCTAAGTCGCAGAAGCATTTCCAGGCTCTTTGACTTATTCTGATAGTAATTATATGGCCACACCCGGCGCATTTTTGCTGTCGCCGTCGCCGTCACCGTGGTGTTCTGTATAAAGTCCAAGGGCAATAACGCCATCGCCGCGCGCCGTAAGGTGCACGTGCCAGTGAAAGTGTGCGAGGCTGAGCCGACGATGGCGGCTCGATCTCGCATGCGCAAGGGCGGAAAGCGGGGAATAAGCGCGCCATCTTCCGTCGCGCGCAAGGAAACGGGGGGGGGGGGGGATGGGGGGAGGAAGGTAGGGGGATGGTACTTCGAAAGCAATCTGCTTCTAGGTGGGTCGACGGTTCGTCGCTTTGAAGGTGCTGTGTTTTTCTTGCGCTCAGTTTGCGTTGAAGCGATAGACAGGACGAAGGTCACTTCGCCCGCTGCTGCTGCCGCAGCGCTTCCTTACGCTAGCGTTTTCATAGCGAGTGCGCACGGTCATCGAGTGGGATGTGTGCATGCTTGCCTGTGCGCACTGACATCATGCTTCTTAATTTAGTTAGTAAGCGAGCATTTAAATTGTAATGCTCGCTTTTAAATTTAATAGCATTTAAATTTGCTATCGCAATGGATGCCACGCCTCGCGGGCAAAACTGCGACATTTTGCAGTAGTAATTCACCATGTATATATATATATATATATATATATATATATATATATATATATATATATATATATATATATATATGAGAGGTGTATACAGGTCAGATTGTTTGCGGTTTACCCTCCACTCCACAAACAGTTGGTACGCCACTGCGTTTGCAGGTTCCAGTAACATTTGTCTGAAGAATGTTTATGCAAAGTTGCTAGAAATTTTTGTAAGGCATATTTCAACTAAATAAATCTAGCCTGTTTAGACATGGTAAATCTGAGAGGTCATCTCTTTCTGTCCATGTATACATATTTCTAACTTCACAACATTCAATATTACGCCACAGAGAGCGCTTGTGCTGTGTGTCCCTTTCTTCGTCTTTCGTTTTTTGCGGCACTCCAAGTTCCGCGACCTTAGAGAAAGGAAGTTTCGTAGACCGCGAAGAAGATGAAGTTACAGCTTATTTATTTAATCCACACTTTTCTTTCTTTAATATAACAGAATGTACAGTTGTCATTTACTAGTACATACTGCTCGTTTGAAATTCTTACTTTACAATAACACATTTTTGACGACCGCCCCACCCCCACCCCTTACCCGTGCAATAACCGCAGGGTTTTTGTCAAGGTGGTGGGTGAGTGCAATCAGCTGAGGATAAACGAGGAAAGCAAACATAAGGTGGTGGTTTTTCCAGTGCAAGCATGTTTCTGTCACAGTAAAGGAATTCACAGCCGAAAGAATCACTGAAGTTTTTCTAATGATAAAGCACTATATGCGCCATTACGTGAAAATCCGGGGACGTCGGCGTGACCGAAAGAAGGTACCGAAAATGCCCGACGGCGCAAAGAGTAAAAACACGTAAAAAATGGTCGGATTGACGTCAAATTTATCAAGAAGGATCCTGAAAAGAAAGTAAATTGATGGCTTTGAGTGGAAAATGTGGTACATTTCGGGCTGGGTGTGAGACGAGCACGCTTAACCTACGCCATGGCGGCTCCACGGCTCTGGCTTACTAAAGGTGTGGCCTAGTGCGTGCGTCATTGGGCACGTGAGGAGGCGACGCCACTTCATGAGTGTATAACATGGAGCGTTCGTAGCGCTCCGAGGTCTACAAACGGTATAATGTTTCGCATTCCCACACGTAAAATCCTAGGTGTCTTTGCCAAAATGTTTTTTTTTTTTGCGCGGACATCAAAATGCGGCCACCGCGACCGTTATGTGACGCATGACCTTTCTTTTTATTTATTTCTTTATTTGTTTTCATTGCTAAAATACAATGGCGGGGTCTAAGGTAAAAGCTGCAATGAGGCAGCTTGAGGTGCCCTTGGCCCCCTTGTTACATGGTGGAAGTGAGTCGCGCAATCAACCGTACGCAAAAAAAACATTTCATACAAATATTAAGTACAACCATTATTCAATTCCAGAGAATTTTCTATAGGGGAACAAAGAAATTGGATAATGGCAAATAAAAACAGTGCAGGTAGTACGCACCACATTACATACACTTGGCAATACATAAATAAATGTGAAAATCGCATGCACTTGACGATGCATAATTTAAGCTGAAAAGATATGGTGCGCGATTAATATCGTTCAATTAATATCGGTTAACCTCGTTCTCAACAGCACTATACCGACGAGAAATTAACAATGTTTTCAGGACCATCGCTTTCCAGCATTGCAGATAACGGGCTTCAGGCCCTTACGTTGCATTCTTTTTGCAATATTCTTTTTGCAATAAACTTGTCAGGCAGTTAGCTGTCTCCTCCGCAAGGCCCCCGGCAATCGGTAGCACGAGACGGCTCGGCGCCGCAGGATCACGATACACTGGTAGCGCACGCAGAGGGCCTCCATTGCAAAGTGTGGAGCGCCTTCGTTGCACACCAACTGCAGGCCCACTTCGTTTGGCGGCTAGCACACGCAGACCCCTCAGCCGTGGTATGCACAACGTGCTACCGCCGTTCGATGAGGCATTCCATCGTGTATTCATCTAAGCAACTAAAGAAATTAATTCTGGGGTTTTCAGCATTTTCGCACTTACTCGCTCAGTACAGCTCGGTATAACTGCTGCGTCAACAGAGCAATGAATAGCTGCATAACCGTAGCCCAGTGGCCGTAGGGTTGCGCTGCTGAGCTTGACGTCGCAGCTGCAACCGCGGCCGCCGCATTCAGATGGAGTCGGAATGCAAGAACGCTCGTGTACCGTGCATTGGGCGCACGATGAACTCTGAGTGGGCAGAATTAATCTGATGACAGCACCTCCCCCCCCCCCCCCCAACTACGGCACGCCTCACAATCAGAGCGCGGTTTTGGCACGTGAAACGCCATCATTTAATTTAAGGACTAGCGGCATAACAGACGAACGAACGAGCAGGCACTATTGCACCAAAATGTCGAGATGTCCTGCTCCCACGTGACCGCCGCCCGTGTCATGACGTCACGAAATACAATAGACCCATATTTGGAGAAGAAACTGAAACTGACTAGAAAAGCTATACTATTGTACAATTTTTAGGGCGCTCTGCGACTTGCGAGAACTTATCAAGAAAAGAAATTGAAATCAGAAAAAGTTATGCCAGTTCTCCTTTACAGTTTGGAGACGAACCAACGAAGAGACAGGTGGAGGCACCCTTTCGTGGTCGGCTGATTCGCGTTCCTTTGTCAGCATGCCTCACTGCGGGTCCAATTTGAAGGCACTCATGTCTACACTCGTCGAGGTCGTACGCTCCTCCAGTGTCGGCACCTATTTCCGCGGCACATGGACTTTTCCCCATGCGCAGGCACTGCATGCTCCTGCTCGTGAAACTGAGTAACTGCATTTATTTGTTAAAATTTTACGACCACTAAAACCATTATTGCCGCTAGAGTTGAGCTGGACTTATACGCAGAGATATAGCACAGATATATAATAAAAATAGTCAATCATTCCTCTCGACTCTGACAGCTGCTGCTCGGCTTTAGAAGAGTACTTTTAGGAAGTCCTCTACGAGGACTCGGTCTTATTTCGACAGGTCTTCTTGCGTCTCCTACTTTAAATCTGACGTCAACTCCAGAGTTCAGCAGCACGAAAGTTTCCGCCGCCCTCCAGGGTATTGTTCTTGATATAAACAGCTTAACTTGTTAATATGCCGTTTAATCTTACCCCTATTTCGAATTCAGGCGGCATAATCATTTACGTTTTCTATTTGATCCAGAATGCCGGAGCTGATCCTTCGCTATGATTCTTATTTGGAAAAATTTATTAATTTCTTCATTAATCACGCAATGTATTGTATAATTTGGATTGACTATAAGGGACACCGCTGATCCACTGTAACTGACATGTGGCATAGTTGATCAAGTCAGAAAAGAAAGAGAGAGAGAGAGAGAAAAAAAAAACATTTATTCGGACCATCGAGGTGGTTGCTCTTGAGGTCGAGTGGGTGGGGTCCTCATTCCAGGACTCCACTGGCCATGGCTGCTTGATGTACTTGCTGGACGAGAGCTTCTTGTCCCGCCAGGGTATCGCCGGTCAGCTGTACCTCCCACCGCTCAAATGACGTGCTAGAAGTCTTTGAGGCTTGAGGTTTGCCCTCGCACCCCCACAGTATGTGAAAGAGTGTAGGGCGTGTGTCGCCGCACCAGGGGCAGATGCCGCGATATGTATGTGGGAACATTTTACTGTATCTGTGTAGGTTTGGAAATGTGTTGGTCTGTATAAGTCGGAGAGCTACGGCATCTTCAGTGCTGAGCTTTTTGTGAGGCGGGGGATAAATCCTGCGGTTCAGTCGCTGGATCTCGAGTCGGTCGCAATAATTGGATGGCAGGGGCCTAAAGGTAAAAGGTGGGGATTGATGAGACTATTGGTCTTGCCCCGCTCTGTTGATTAGCGCTCGAGCTAGGGCGTTCGCCCTTTCGTTCCCCTCCAGACCCGCGTGACCCGGCGTCCACGTGATTTGATGGTATTCTTGCAGCCTCGGGCCTAGAATCTGACCCGCCAGCAGCGGTGTTCGTCCGTTCGTAAAGTTACGGCAGGCCTGTTGCGAGTCGGTAACGACATGGACTTCCCTGCCTACCCTGTCTTCTTGCTTTATTACCAGCGCCGCGGCTATGGTCTCAGCCGCAGCTGGGGTCTCTGCCCTTACGGAGGCCGCGAGAGTCAAGGAGTTGTCTTTGCCGTTCACGGCGGCTACCGCGAAGAGGCCCCCTACAGGGTACGTACGCCTCCACGTCCACGTACGTTACGTACGGGTCACCCTTGATTTGTCGGCGCTGTCTGTCGACGCGAACCTTGCGTCGTCCTTTATGAAGTTCATGACTCATGTGCTTCGGTATCGGGTTCGCCTTGATCTTGCCTCTAACCTCAGGCGGGAGTGATCGTTGCCCATCGAGGGCACGGAGCTCCGTTGCCGTTCCGGTCCGGTGGAAGATGGCTCTGCCCGCCGCCGTGTTCTGTAGCCTGGCCTTTTGCGAAGCCATAACCGCGTCCGACAGCTCAGCGAAGGTGTTGTGGATCCCGAGCACCGCTAACTTCTCGTTTGAGGTGGTGACAGGGAGACCCAGGGCCGTTTTGTGCGCGCCTCTGATGATGGCATCGACTTGTTCTTGGTCGCGTTTGTTTAGCGAGTGATAGTGATACGGCATGCTATACGTTATTCTGCTGTTCACCAGAGCCTGGACGAGGCGAATCGTGTCCTCTTCTCGCATGCCCTTGCGGCTTCTTGTAATTCGTTTTATAATCCGCGAGATCTGGTTGGTGGCAGACCTTAGGGTTTGGATGGTGTGGGAGGATTTCAGGTTGCTCTGGATCCAAAAACCCAGAATCCTAGTCTTATTGCCTTCCGTTATCTTCTGGCCGTCAAGATAGAGGTCGATAGGGCCGGGAGACTTGTAGATTCCTCCTCCGTGCACCCGGATCACCTCGGAACCAGTAGGATAGAATAGAAGATACAATGAGAGGAGAAACGCCGCAGCTGCGCAGTGAAATCGAAAGCAGCGCCCATGAATAAAAGATGGATGGCAATACTCTCCGCATTCGCAACGCTTGCGTCTACGCTAGGGTCAGGTACTTGCGTCCAGGATGATTTCGCGTTCCACCAACGCGGCAGTCACAGCTTCTGTCCGCGATGCAAGAAGGCGAACGAAGGCAAGCCCGATTACTATGTGCTCGTAATGCTGGATGTTTCAGCGAACACTTGAAAACTTTTAAAAAGTTGTCTTTGGCAGATAGCACAATTCTAATCCATGAGCTGGTCAACTCGAAGAGGCGGACATTACTTACACAATAAATTGAAATGCATAATCGTCTAATTAATATAAACGCACCAATTAAGTATTTAACTCGTTTCTTTATGGCACATATTGCAAATTCTAGCCGGCGAGTTCGCAAAGCTTTGCCACTTGGAACGAATTCTCATAATGACACCACTTTTGAGTAATAATAGCGTTCCAGTTAATTTTGTGCTTCAATGCAAAAACGATGTTTTGTTAAGAAAGTGAGTAGAACGAGAGTGCATTTTTACCGTAAGCTTGACGGCGTATATCTCGTAAATGGTGTCATCCACGCAATTCTCTTCAAGTGGATATGCCTTGTCAGGCACGTACCCAGGATTTTTTTTCGGGGGGGGCCCACCACCTCCATCATCATCATCATCATCATCATCATCATCATCCTGTTTTATGTTCACTGCAGGACGAAGGCCTCTCCCTGCGATCTCCAATTGCCGCTGTCCTGCGCCAACCGATTCCAACTAGCGCCTGCGAATTTCCTAATTTCATCGCTCCACCTAGTGTTTTGTCGTCCTCGATTGCGTTTCCCTTCTCTTGGTACCCATTCTGTAACCTTAATGGTCCAACGGTTATCTAACCGGCGCATTACATGACCTGCCCAGCTACATTTCTTCCTCTTGATGTCAATTAGAATATCGTCTATACCCGTTCGCTCTCTGATCCAAACCACTCTCTTTCTTAACGTTATGCCTAGCAATCTTCGTTCGATCGCTCTTTGCGTGGTCCTTAACTTGGTCTCAAGTCTCTGCCCCATATGCACTGGCAAAATGCACTGGGAAATGCACTGGCAAATGCATTGGCGCTGGACATATTGCACTGGCAAAATGCACTGATTGCACACCTTACTTTTCAATAATAGTGGTAAGCTTCCAGTCAGGAGCTGGCAATGTCTGCCGTATGCGATCCAACCTAATTTTATTCTGTGAATTTCCTTCTCATGATCAGGGTTCCCTCTGATTAATTTACCTAGGTAAACGTACTCCTTCACAGTCTCTAGTGGCCGACTGGCCATCCTGATCTCTTGTTCCTTTTCCCGGCTATTTATCATTATCTTCATCTTCTGCATAATAATATTCAACCCCACTCTTACACTTTCTCTGATAAGGTCTCCAATCATTTGTTGTAACTCGTCTGCATTGTTGTTCAATAGAACAATGTCATCGGCAAACCGAAGGTTGCTGAGATATTTGCCGTCGATCTTCACTCCTAAGCCTTCCCCAGTTTAATAGCTTGAATTCTTCTAAGCACGCAGAAAATAGCTTTGGAGAAATTGTGTTTCCCTGTCTGACTCCTTTCTCTATAGGTATCACCCTGCTTTTCTTGTGTAGAATTAAGGTAGCTGTAGAACCTCTGTAGATATTCTAACGCGAAAGACGAGTCAGTAAGACGAGAAACTATATACAGACTATATTTACAACAACGGTTGCAGCGCGGACCGGTTAGATTCAAAGCGCGAGCCCTGTTCGTTCTTCCTCCTCTTTTCTGGAGTGATGGGGCCTACGCACCTCGTTCAAACAAACAAATACCTCACGCATGTAGCAATATTTTCCAAGCTTTTTACGTAAGCGTTCTGTACTCCTTGATTACGCAGTGCCTCTACGATTGCTGGTATCTCTACTGAATCAAATGCCTTTTCGCAATCTATATAAGCCACATAGAAAGGCTTATTGTACTCTGCAGATTTCGCGATAACCTGATTGATGACATGGATGTGATCCATTGTAATGTATCTCTTCCTGAAGCCAGCCTGTTCCCTTGGTTGACAAAATCCAGTGTTAACCTTATTCTATTGGAGATTATTTTGGTAAATATTTTATATAATACTGGGAGCAAGCTAATGGTCCCATAGTTGTTCAATTCTTTAACGTCTCCTTTTTTTGTGGATTAGTATAATGTGTGCATTCTTCCAGTTTTCTGGGACCCTTGCGGTCGATAGACACTTCGTATAAATAGCCGCCAGTTTTCCAAGCATTATGTCTCCTCCATCTTTGATTAAATCGACTGTTATTCCACCTTATCCTCCCGCTCTTCATCGTTTCATGTCTTGCAGGGCCCTATTGACCTCATCGCTAGTTATAGGAGAGTTTCTGGATACTGTTCATTACTGTTTCTAAGTGAGCTACCGTGACTTCTCTGGGTACTGTATACAGGTCAGCTTAGAATTTTTCCGCTGCTTTTACTATATCTTCGAGATTGCTGACGATGTTATCCTTCTTATCTTTTAGTGCATACATCATGGTTTGTCCTATGCCAGGTTTCTTTTTTTAATTTTTTACGGCTTCTTCAGTCTTTCTCATGTTATAGTTTCGAATATAAGTTATTTTCGCCTTGTTGATCAGTTTTGACAGTTCCGCGAATTGCGTAACGCTGTGCGGCCGCCAGTCCCGTACAACCACGTAGAGCGCAGGACTCTGCGATTCTAGACGTACTGCGCTCACTGCGAAATTTTAGAAAAACGCCCACATAAGCACAGCAGAGAAGTGGCTACGTGAGGCGGTTCGACCGATAACTGTAGAAGCGTCATTCAAAACAAGTAATTGTTCTCCACTTCCGGTGGCGTTTTCTCTACTTCCTTTTTAAATAAAACGATGTTGATCCATAAATATTCTCATAAACAGCGGTTAACTTTTTTATTATTCGCTTTTGCTTGCACTTTGGTTAATTGTTGTCTTGGCTCTCTCCCTTAATAGATCGCTTAATTTCTCAACTCCTTGCGATTTTTGTTTCCAATTGTCAATTTTGCACGAAAACTGCTATACAGTTAGGGAAAAACAGACGAGGTAACGGGCGATAGTCATCTTGTTTATGGGTTTAAGGGTTATTGCAGGGTTCCATGATGGACGCTCTTTCACATTATTTTATTTCCCACCTTAGCTAACCCATGTCACGTGTATATGGTTCCGGGCATCTGCCAGCGTCGCGGCGAGCCGTAACTCAAGGAAACAAAGAAGCGAAGGGATAAGTTGAACGCAATTGGCGTTTTCTCCGGCCGCAACTCGTTCCATGAGAGTTAAGACCAGCTTAGTAACAGCCGCATCCCTCTCCTGGTCCCAGAATCAGCCTAAACAAAGAAGGTTGAACTAACAAAAGCAAGAGCTATGCGCGTGACGGTTGAACAGATGGTGACAACTGAACGCATCTCAAGTTAATCGCGAGGGTGCGAAATCTACGAGAAAACTGTCCTTCACATTACAAGAGATGCCGATAACTACCGCCATCTAAAAGGAGTGAAAACGGCAGCATAATGCTGACCGACGAACAGCTGTGACGTCTCAACTTTGATCTGGCGGCGCTTTAGGAATGTGTGAGGAGTGGTGGCATGGATGGGGAGGGGGGGGGGGGGTACGCCACTTGATTTCGGGGCGGGGCCCGGGCCCCCCCGGGCCCCCCCCCCCCTGGGTACGTGCCTGTGCCTTGTAGTCTCACCCGCTTGAATTTGTAAATAGAAACATGTGCCACAAGGTAATCAGTTAGAAACAAAATTAGTGAACACTAAGGCTGCAGTGCGCGACACAAGCTAGTCTTATAGAATGTCGGAACGCAGCAAAACGCTAACGTTAACACATACATATATGGCACCATCTAAATGTAAAAACACAAAGCACTGGTAATGCAAATCCATACGAAATGTTGGGCTAGTCCAACGCTTACTGCGCCGCTTATTGAGAACGTATCTCGAAAACAACGCCCATTTGTCACCAGTACGCCACTGCAGAAGCATCATGAAACAAATCTAAAGCAAACACGAGCATTAGTGGGGAACGAATGTACCGAACAGTGCAGGCCGACGACTCGATAGATCCCAAGCGGGCAGCTCTCGCTTTGACTGGCGCCGCCATGTTGTCGTGCGTAAGGCTCCCCTTGTGCGCGTTAGAGTTCAACACTAGATCCCAAAAATAGCGTACGTACGTGAGAGATCCAGCACCATTTACGTACAACGCATGCGCAGTGTGGAGCACTAACGCTAGCCCCATGCGTTTGCTGCTATACGCTATGCTAAGACTGTCTTTTCCACGTGCAGCAATGCAAAAGGGTACACCCGGATGCCCAAATTGGAGGTAAACACTTTATTCCATTGTCGTAAAACTAATGCGCTCATGGCCATCATCGATGGTTGCCGTATTCGGATGGCCTCAGTGATGCAGTTGAGACATGTCTGAAGGGCCGGGCTGGTCTTGTTGGGATTCCTCCCACGGGGTAGTAGCGTGTGAGGCGCTCACCGGGCTCTCGTGAGCGACTCCTGAGCGGTGATGCCAGGTAGCGTTGCCTGCGGAGACCCCCTTCAGTACGGGCGTGGAACTGTAAGCAAAAATGTTCGAGGTACGAGATGTGACAACCGTTTCACCGAGACTGTCAGGTGATTGGGCAATTACTAGCTGCCTGCGCGAAGAGCAACCGAGAGCTTATTTCTGCGGGTGCAGTCACAAGCGACTGTTCCAGTAAAGACAGAAGAAAGCCAAGTTTAAACGTTTCAACACGCCGTATGAAGAAGGCGCGAGTGTCTCCATAACGATGGCAGGTCACCATGAGTGCACTTCGTTTCGGAGAAGCATTAGACAAAACGCAGAGCAGCATTCTCGCGCGCCCATACGGCCATTAAAGTAGGCACATGTCTGATCTCAAGCATGCCCCTAGACTGCAGTATATTGGAAAATAATCGCTGTATTTGTCCCGCAATGGTAGCAGTTGCCGCCCGACAGCTCCGTTCCTAACTGCTTGCACTCAATAATGTGCTCCAGGTCCTTCACTCGATTCTGGTGTACCTTACAATGTTCAAGGCAGTAACCGCGCTCAGTAGGTTTATGTAGGTTTATACTGGAGTGCTATGCAGTTCATTCATATTTAAAACAGCGCCAAAAAAGACGGACAAGGGAGTACACAGGACGAGGGCTGGTCCTGTGTCCTCCCTGGTCCTGTGTTTTTTTGGCACTGTTTTATATATGAATGATCCGTACCAACTAGTTCGTACCCAAACCTTTCTGAGTGCTATGCAGACTGAGGCGGGTTTCTCGAACACAGGAGTTCTTGCCTGATTTTGCTCGATGCCAGTCAGTGAACGGACACAGCATGGAACACGCAAGAACAATAGGCATATATATATATATATATATATATATATATATATATATATATATATATATATATATATATATATATATATATATATATATATATATAGAGAGAGAGAGAGAGAGAGAGAGAGAGAGAGAGAGAGAGAAAGAGAGAGAGAGCTTACTTTCACACGACGACCAAGCTGCGTTTCGCTAACTGGGTCATAACGCCAGGTGAGGTGAGCGTACATCAAAAGTATCCTGGAGTGCTACGCAGGATGCGCCGAGTTTCTCGTTCACCCGAGTTTTACCCCCGTTTGCTCGACGGCAGTCAGTGAACGGAGATAGCGCGGAACGCGCCGAAGGTGCAAGCAAAAAAATATGTAGACAAAAAGCCGCGTATGACAACATGAGCGCGCCCTGCGCGTCACACTGCTTCCGCGCTCCAAGCACAGAAGGCTGCGCAACGAAACGCGCCAGCGCTTCGCCTTCTTAACATATTATCGCAATGTAGCAATACTGTGACTGTCCAGCTGTGACTGTCGGTCTGCGCACTTACCGTAACCCGCTTGCCGCGCCTTTCTCGGGCGCATCAAAGGCGTGCCTCCTCTTTCAGGCAATATCGTTCTATCCTACGTCGAATGCGAACAGGGGACATATGGCGCATTCTTGCACCTATATTTTCCCTCATTCGAATGCGTTAAAATACAACAAATAAAATGACAAACTTCTTATTTCTCAAATTATCCGCTTTTTATTTTGAATGCTACAGATTTTTTACGACAAGCGGACATCATCGTCATACTTATCAGACCCTTAAAGGCCTCAGTGGGGTATTACATAAGGAGGGGGACATCAGTCATAACAGCAGAAAGCATGATCAGCGCGAACCGAAATGACAATTTGCGTAGAAGTGATCTCACAGAGAACGTATGTACACAGAAAGCTTCAAAAGTAACATACTTATTGCCTAAATGCCTAAAAGTAACAGTAATTTGTGTGTATAGAAACGTACAGACGCGTGGGCGGAGTATTGACGTGATTCTGAGCAAATCAGGTTTGCTATCAGTTGTTTGAATGCTAGCGGGTCACGCTCTGCAACGACCGATTCGGGTAAGTTGTTTCATTCTCAATGGCTACAGAGAGAAATGATTTGTTAAACGCGATGGTTCCATCAAAAAGTCGTTGGATGCTCATACAGTTTAATAGCCGACGTAAATAGCGGACGGGAGGTAGTAGTAAGGAGCCGTGCAAGTTAGGAACACAACAATACAATTTATGAAATTAGCAGAGTCGAGATAGCTTGCGTCTGACATCGAGAGATTGCAGTTGATGCTATTGAATACTAATGATGCTCGAATGGTGGTTGTAGTTAGACGTTATGAAGCGAGCAGCACGGTTTTGCACGGATTCTAGTAGCCTAATTAGGCAGCTTTGATGAGGGCTCCGAATGAATAATGAGTATTGAAGTTTAGCGCGAATGAAGGTTACATGTGCTGTTTGGCGGACTGAGGGCGAACACAGAAATAACGTTCTTCTAATATATAAGCAAGTTTCTTTAATGCACTAGTCACAAGTTGAGTAATTTGTTGGGAGCACATTAAGTTGCTACTGATTAGGATGACAAGGTACCTCTGTTCGTGTACATGTATTAGGTTCGTTGAATTTAATGAGTAGTTGTATTCCGAGTTACGACTGCTTGCGAGATACTCGCATAACTTTACATTTAGAAGCATTAGTCTGCATCATCCAGCGCGAGCATGTGCACCAGTTTTCTATCAAGCAGAGATCGTTTTGCAGTAAGTCGTGGTCACTAGCGCTGGTTATGCGGCAGTACAGGCCACATTCGTCAGCGAAGGGTCCAGTAATGATAAAATTCCCGATGGCAACTCATTTATATAAATTAAAAAGAGCACAGGGCCAAGCACTGATCCTTGAGGGACTCCAGAATTTACAGAAGTCATGGCGGAGTGATGACCACCGATGACTGTGAACTGTAAATGATTGGATAAAAAGAATACTTTCCACGAAAGGGTTAAGGTGTCAAGATTGAGATGATGATGAAACAACTTTTAATGAAAATGGCAGGTGTCAGAGGACGTTTATCTCCCCTCCCTTATATGGCGGCATCTTCAGCTTGCCTGATGACTTGTCGTTGGACCTCGTTGACTGCGCTAAGCAGCGTGGCCTCCCACTGCTCCGCATTCTTTTATGTGTTGTTTGGCCTGGCACATATTCTGGGCTTGCCCCAACATAGTCAAGACTGAGGCAACAGAGTTTATTTAATAGGCGTTTGTGTGCAACGCGGTCAAAGGCTTTTGAGAACTCTATGTATATGATGTCAGCTTGAAACGAGGAGTCGAAATTTAATTGGATGTCAGCGATGAATTCAAAATGCTGAGTCTCACAAGACAAATCAGGTCGGAAGCCATATTTATTCTTAAAGAAGAAACGATTACTTTCAAGGTGATCGGCAACGTGCGAGTAAATAATGTGCTCGAGAATTTACTTAGTCCCCCAAGCTCTTGCTATTAAACAACTAGCGCCACTGAGTCGGTGCAAGAATATTCGATGGACGGACAGACGGACGGACGGACGGACGGATGGATGGATGGATGGATGGATGGATGGATGGATGGATGGATGGATGGATGGATGGATGGATGGATGGATGGATGGATGGATGGATGGATGGATGGATGGATGGATGGATGGATGGATGGATGGATGGATGGATGGATGGATAGGCTCAAAGCACGTGAAGTAGGCAAAGAATGCTAATCACATTTAAAAAGAATAATGTAAGCCTAGCAATTACAACCAGCTCAACGAAATCGGAGCAGAACCAATACAGCTTTAATCATGGAAGCCATCGCTCAGCGAGCCACTCGCTAGCAAATGCATTTATTTAACAAACACACACGCACCCGCGATCACGTACATGCATTGTTGTTCCAATTACGTGCTTTTTAAAGACTTCAAAATGATGGCCCATTCATGACAACACACGTCATCAAACTGTCTTTCATGGAATGCAAGATTCGCTTGAGTATCGAGGTAGAATTGCAGCTCATGCAGCAATGATTCTTGCTTTGAGGCCTTCCATAGCGGCGCTTCCGTGGCCTAAACACTCTTTACATATCGCGAGGGGAAAAAGTCGAGAGAGGTCTGGAGTGCGTGCCGGCAACGGAACGGGTTCACTGCGTCCTATTCATTGAGGAGGAGAAGTGTTGTGAAGGTTCCTCGCTTACCCACAGTAGGAATGCGGAGGAGCTCCATAGTGTTGGTGCCAAGTGTATCTCAAATTGTTTAGCGGCAGTTACGAGATTAATTTTCCTACTTCTTTTAGTATTCGCTCGGAGTATAGCTCCCCAGAGAGTGTGGCATCAAAAAATACGACCCCAACCCTTGGTCATAGTAAATTCCGCATCATACATTAACAGACAACCATACTTGTGTAAGCGATATTAGAACAGACAAGGTTTAATGACATGAAAAGCGATACATCGCGAGAACACTCAGAGCGCGCGCACACACAAGCGCCCCTCAGCGTTCCACCCATCAACTGCTGATGACAATAGGTTTAGCGGCGCTAGCCAACACCAACGCTCGACCAGTCTGTTCCACTGGCTGTCTTCAGCCAGTCAGCAACCCAGTCCTGGGGATGTCGTGGTCCCGTTCGTCGTCGTTCTGCCTGTCTTGGCCCGTCAATGATTTGCCGAAGCGCCTGTCATTCTGCTCACCAAGCTCAATAAGGGGGTCGACGCATTGCTGTACGCCCCGTTTTTCCTGAATGGACATTGTCACCACAATTGTGCATCCGAGTTTCTTGATGCGCATTGCAAAGTACTTTCGGTTTCGCTTCAACTACTCGTATAGCTCCTCTTTCTGTACTTGTGTGACAGACGGCCGACCTTGACTTCCTCAGCCTTTATAGGTGATATCACTTTTGCGGCTTGTTAAACGTAGTTGAACACTTGCAGAAGATTCTGGCCCACCAGGATTCTCAAGCTGGACACAATCACCACGCTTGACTACGTGACCTTTATTAAATGTAATGTCCTAGTGGGGGCAATAGGTTCATGACCGGGAGGCTTGTCTTCCTATCTTTCAGTTGACACAAGGATTTCACCTCATTGTTTCCAGAGAAAAGCGCAAGACCACTTGGTTCCACACAATGTGAGGCCGCGGTAACCCACTGAACCATGTTACCTTCAAGCTTGATCTTCTCACTGGTAGGCGGGGCCACTCGCTTATGGTCGCTATTTATTTCAATATCGCTGAGACACGGGACGCCTCGCTCATCCATCAGCACGGTGGTGCCTTCTTTCTTCTCTAGAAGAACATTTGGTGAGTTAATTTCCATTCCCACGATAGCATCAGGCCCCGTGAAGGCATCGTCTGGAACTACGTGTATTCTCACGCCCTTGGAACAGGTTACTGTCAACTTCTAAATAAGCCTCCATCTCGCCCATCATTTCACAAGTTCCACGAATACCGCGCAACTGCTCACAGTTATTTGGGCTGGCTACTCGTTTGCTTATCTGCATGGCGCATTTTTAATTGATCAAGGTGATCTGTCCATCCGTGTCCGGAAGAGAGGCTGCAGGCTCGCCATTGACCTTTACAGTTTTGAATGGCTGCGACAGTCGCGACTTTTCATTCTCATTTTTGCTTTCTATGTGGACGATGTGAAGCGTGTTTCATTTGAGCTCGGGAAAGACCTTTGTGCCGTGCCCTTGTTTGCCGCAAGAAGTGCATTTCTTATCACGTCGTGGATTCGGGCAATCTCCTGCGGGGTGACCACATTCTTGACAATTGTAGCACTTTGTTCCACGCTGGCGTGTCTGCTTCATAGCGTTCTTGTCCTGTAGTGACGGCGGTTCGCTTGTCTTCAAAAATTGCACAGGCTTCTGATTGCTGTGTCTTTGATCTGGCATAAACTTCGCTTCGCGATTTTTTTTCGCGAAGCACCCCTTACTGTTAATGTCGCTCAGCAGGTCATTAATGGAATTGTGGGCACGGTTCCTTGAGGCGTAACTTAATTCTCTCGACACCAATCCTGTGACGATTTATTTTTTTTTAGTTTCTTCCACAGTAATGCCGAGACACACACAAAGATTTTCTTTCTCACGAACGTAGCTCTAGTAGTGCTCTGTTGGACGCGCTGTTCCATGAACCTTCATTGCTGTGTCTTCGATGGTAGCCGCCTTTCGATGGTAGGCATCTGGAAAGGCGGCTCCCCAAGACGGTCACGCAGCACAACTTCCTCTCGTGGAATGGTGCCAGTCGCACGCAGGATCCGACAATTTTAATTTCGTCACGGTGAGCTTCTCCTCGTCATTCCACTCTGCCCAGCTTGCCATTTGGTTGAACTCGACAATCCATTCCTTCGCAGTAATGTCGTCCTCGAGCCCGCAGAAGCCCGCAGACACGTCCGCAGTCACTCGCATCGGCGCCTGCATAGCAAGTTTCTCGAGGAGCTGTTGGTTCTGACGCTACACTTGCCCACAGAATCCACTGACGGGTCAGGCCTAGCATCGCCGCTCGCCATAGCTAGCCGTCTTCCGCAGTAGCGCGTTTCTCGAACTCCGAACGATAGCAGTCACTCACGAATGTTCTATGGCCTTCTGAATCGCCGAAGGAGCGGAGTCTCATCTCCCTCCTGATGTGTGAACGATGTAACAAACAAGGTTTAATAAAATGAAAAGAGATACATCGCATGAACAGTCGGAGCGCGCGCACACACAAGCACACCTCAGAGTTCCCCACGCCAACTGCTGGTCATGATAGGTTCGGCGGCGCTACCCAACGCCAACATGAGGGGGTTCTGCTCGTAGAGCTAGTGCTTATTCACATTTGCCAAGTAATGTGCATTCTGAATGTTCATAGTTGAATTTCGACAAAACTGGGCTTGAGCTGCCTAAATTATTTTCTTGCAAAATTTGGATCTGCGTCTGGTTGAATTAGCGCCCAATTGCAAAATGCAAAAATCCAGACGTCTCAACAAGTTTGTGTCTCTTAGTTCTTGGTGTAGGCTCACATGAAATGGGTTCACGCGATGCTTCACGAGGGCTCTTCACACTCTTGTGATATTTGCTCGAAAAAGACTTGGCAACGTCTCGCGTACTGCTTTGGGCTTTGCTTCAAAATATGCGAATATTGGTTTCTTCAAACGTTTCGCTTGCGACGTACGCTTTCGATGTCCTGCTGGTCTTTTGTTATACACTTGCAACAAAATTGTTGAACCGGCGTATAAATGGAATGTTTGTGCAAGAACGCACTGGCCTCGATGATGGGAAGCGTAATAATGCAGCGCTAGACGGGCGTTTCTGCTCATTGTCAAATAAGCGATCATCTTGTGAATTTTTCTTGAACTGACAGCCTAGTGTCCACCAGTGAAGCCATTCTGAGCTGTGTCGTTCACAGTCGACGCCATAGTTTGATATCCTACTACGGCTGCATTATCTAAAAAACTTAAAGACCGGGGTTGGAGCTACAGCGCCAACGTGGCGACCGACTGATCGACGATGTAAATTTGGCGGTGGTGACATTGAAGCAACAGGCCAACGCCGCAGACAGCAAAGAGATAACGGAAGCTGCTCGCGGAATCGGACCGGTGGTGACAGCGGCTGCGTGACCAAAGGCGACGGGAGCGCTGACACTGACGACACAGCCAGTTTCGATTTCACGGAACTTGTCAAGGGGAATTAATTGTTCGCGTACTTCCCACATGAACTCCACTATTAAAAATTTCATATTGTGGATATGTAGTGTCCAGCACTGAATACAAAGTGCTCATTTGCTGTAGCCACGTATTATAGATAACTAAAAAATTGGCGTAACTTCGTTAATTACGTACATAAATGCGGAAATTGATCTGTATCTAGAGGCTGCCAAAACATACACTCGAGAGGCAAACATGGCATTACCGTGAGGTATGTTGTTCGCATTTTTTTTTAAATTTGTTGTTGCCAAAAACAAAAAAGTGGCCCCGTATATCGACGCTCTTGTTCAAAGAAACTCTAGAACTAAATTATTAAAAATTAAAAATTAAAATATACGGTTTTACGTGCCAAAACCCCTTTATGATTATGAGGCACGCAGTAGTGGTGGATTCTGGAAATTTCGACCAGCTGGGGTTCTCTAACGTGCACCTAAATTTAGGTACACGGGTGTTGTCGTATTTCGCCCTCATCGAAATGCGGCCGCCGTAGCCGGGATTCGATCCCGCGACCTCGTGCTTCAGCAGCCCAACACCATAGCTACTAAGAAACCACGGTGGGTAAATTCTCAAAAATTAGCATTGCGCGGTTGACAATTAGCTGGTATATGCGATCTCAACTCAATCAATCAAATTAAGATGCTGAGCAGACGCAACAACTCAATGTATTCTCGTCCATTAAATTGTGTTATCGCCTGCGAAATTTTGGGGAGAATGGATGGACGGATAGACAAAACTTGTAGTTGAAACGAATCGCTGGTGGTTTCTGCAGCTGCGTTAGGTGACGGTCTGTGCTGCCTGGCGGCTGCCTCTGCCCGCCCTGCGACCCATACCTGGTCGTCCGGGTCAGAGCTCCGCAGTGTGGCCTCCCTTGCTGCGTCGTAGTAATTTGCGAGACCTGTGGACTGCTAAAGATATGTATACTTGGACAGACCCGTAGTATGGGAAAGAGAACGGCTCGGGGGGCTCGACAAAGCTTGCAGTGATGAGTAAATATGGTGGTGAACTGAAATCGCGCCGAACAAGTGGAAACTTTCGTTGCCAGTGCTCGCACCCTGAAATTCACAAATCTGCTTAGGTAGCCGGAGAATCCACTTATCAGCTTAGCGATGTGTGCAACCGAAGTCTTCTGGAAAGTTTTGCTATCATCAATGCGTCTGCCTCCGCAACGCGAGAGCCTTTGTCAGCGGGACTCAAGACACTTGTTTCTGCTTACGTTACACCTTATGGAAGGCTAAAGAGAGCTGCAGTCCCACATGTTAATACTATAAGAGTTTTCATAAGTTAAAAGAAACCAAAGCTTCATTGCGGCGCCTCAAGCTGTGACAAAATTAAGTTATCTGTTCAGACAAATAAGTACAAAGCATCATGCATGCCCACTATAAGATCCAATCAATATTTCTGAAATCTAAAATATTGTGAGCTAAAATAAAGCTTACAAGTGAACGTAAGCGCCACTCCAAAGAACTAAAGAGGGCTCGTATCTGGTCACCCAAACACAATAATCTTACTAACCATATGGAGTCAGCGTACAATATGTGCGATCGTTTTGTATCCCGAAAATATGATCATCAGTCTAGCATAACGGAAACAAAGCGTGTTCTTTCCCTTTCATATTTAAGCATCCGAACAAGATAATCAAACATTTCGCCAGCATATAACCACGCTCTTAAACAGCCCCTCACCAGGCCCCATAGGAAATTTTGGTTATACGCTCGAAGTTATTACGTGTCCTCTAGGGAGCGTTCTACCACAAACATTTTTCAAATCGGCTCATTAATAGCCGACATAGAAATACAGTAAAAGCTCGTTAATTCGAACCGCAAGGGGAAGCCGCTTGAGTTCGAGTTAACGAAAGTTCGAACTAACGAAAGTGAAGGAGAGCAACAGTAGACTGCGATTCGGGAGCAGTAGGGCATGTCAGAAAGTGATGGCGTTTACTGCGGGCACACGCCATCTTCAAGTCGAAGCTCTGGGTCCGACTGTACCCCACCACCGATGTCCACAGAAACGAACGTTAGCCGAGGCTTAACACCATCACAATGAATCGCGATGGCCAATACCTCTTAATCTGAAAACAGAGGTGCACAACCGATGAAGACTGCCGAGACAAAGACGCTGAACATGTGAAGGCGGCGAAGGCCCTGATTCGTTGGTTCTTGATTGCAAGCGCAGCTGCGACGTACTTGATTCGCTGCGTTTTGGCGCTTGCCGTGCCATCTCCGCACAACATTAGCAGCTGTACAAGATTTGCAAAGCCTCCGAGATTCGCAACGGGCAAGAAGTCTCGGAGGTTACGTAGAACAGAGAGGTGGCAGCCGCTGCTGGCTTCTGGCTGACCCCGCGCAGGTTAGATTTTTTCCGATTTTGCCTTCTCTCGCCGTTCTCTCCATTTTGGAGGCAATACAGCCTTGTGTGTAGGCAGTAGGCGTGTTTCTCTGGCCGTGTGCCAGGCGAGCGTAGTTCGAATTATCCGTGAGGGAACCTTCTCGCGTTCGAATTAACGGACTTTTTTATACATAGACTTCTGTGGAGCTTGGCCGGACCAAATCGTACAGTTCGAATTATCCATAAATTGGAATTATTGAAGTTCGAATTAACGAGCTTTCACTGTATTTCAGTGCCGCGAACCCATGATTTCAGGTAGGCGGGCTCCACTGCCTAGCAAGACGCTCTCTCCACTCGCCCCGTCTAGCCTACGCAAACGAAATTCCTTCCCTGCGTTCTCCCATACTGGACCTCGAGGAACGCATGACGCATACGTCACAGGCCCCACCTTCTTCTTTTCTTTTTTGCCTCTTGCTTTTTTTTCGGCACTACGCATTTCCGCCAACGGCGTCGCGCGCGAGCTGTTGCCTCGTTCGAGCAGCGCACGATTTGGCGTGCAAGGAAATGACACAAGGAAACATGACACGCGATATAATTCGCTGCTACACGAATACTGAGGCAGAACAAGCGGATCGCAGAGCATGATCACTCGCTGGAACACGGTACAAAATGGCATACTTTCGGTACCTGCGCACGTGACCACACGACCCTGGGAACGAGCAGACGAAGTGGTCTTGCTTCGGTACGAAGTAAGAAAAAAAAACGCAGACATTCTGTTTGTGTTTAAGGCAGAAAGCTGGGCTAGTTGGTGGTTATTCTTATAAGGGGACACGGACAGGAACATGAAAATGACTCACCGAACACCCGACATCAACTGGATTTATTCTCAGGAGGACACAAATATATAGGCAAAAAGACACTTGCTACATGATCAATCCCATCATCAATCATGGGGCGCTATAACGTAAAACTATTCCAAACTTTTCTATTCCAATTCTGCTATCAGCCCTCCGCGATTGGTCAAAAACTTTTTTCGACCACCCCCCACTTCACCTGTCTGTCACGCGACGTTACAAAAACCGCAATACCTCCCCATCTGATATGATGTGTGCACACTGATTATGCATGATTTTACAGAAAAAAGAAAAACAGTTATTTCTGATTCGACCCCTTTTCGCCATTAGCCCTCGGCTAATGGTAAAAAGTTTTCGGGCTGCACCCACTTCACCTGCCTGTCACGCGACGTCACAAAACCGCACGAACTCACCGCGTCAAAGTGACGTGTACGCGATAAAGATGCATTAATATGCCGAACAAAACTGAATTTTTTTCGGAATAGCCGCAGGCTGCCCCGTTCCGAAAGGAATAAAAGATAGCTGCCGCCGATCGCTGAGACGCTGGCTACTCGCACCTGCCGGAGAGCATGGGTGTATTTGCGTATAATAAAACTTCTTGCGTGACCGTGTAACGTTTTCAAGCACTTTCGACACGTTTACTACCTCATTCTGCCAACTCTTCTTTGCTGAGGGTCAATTTTAGCGTCATTCTTAAGCTTCCGTTGCATGCCGCCGCGATTTTCGACCAGCCACCACAACCTAAGTAAGGGAAAGCCGACCAATCGCAGACGCCGGCACCACCCTCTTCATCCGGTTATCGGTTTTCAGTGCACTGGCTCTGCCCTAGTGAATCCCTCTCCACTTGAGCGTTCTCCTCGCCTCTTGTCAGCCAATTAGATACAACAAGCCGCTCAGTGTAGGCAATGTTATTCGTTTTTCAAGCAAACAAAAGGGACCTCCTATGAACGAGGAGAGCGTTTGATTGGTCTGTTCAGACAACCCTATGGGTGACCGCCCGGTGCTTGCGTCGGTGGTTACGCAAATTTGACGTCAGGAAATTGGAATAGAAACATATTGGAATAGTTTTACATTATAGGGCCCATGATCAGCAAACCTAACTTAAATTTGACAGCAGAGGAAATAGGTCTTGCACAATAGGGTGCCATTGCGCAGGCGCTTCAGGGATTTATCATGTAGCAAGTGTCTTTTTGCCTATATGTTTGTGTCCTCCTGAGAATAAAGCCAGTTAATGTGTAGCGTTCGGTGTGTCTTTTTCATGCTCCTGTCCGTGTCCTGTTGTACGCGCTAGTGCAATGTTTGTGTGTTTTATTATTTCTCTAAACTTCAGTCAACAGATCGCACAAATTATAGATGTTGTCTTGAATAATTCTCGAAGTCACGTGTCACCACGAGCAACGTAACACAGCGTTCACCATTACGAGGGCGACGGGGCACGACTACGTCACCGTCCGCCTTGCAGCGCGGCGGCCACGAGGAGAAGGAAAAACGACATTCGGTTTGAAATTTCAGCTCTTTCCGCGACGCGTAGCGATGTAATACTTTGCAGACATGGTCGTTATCGCTCAATGTATGCGCTGCGCTTGTCAGCTCAAAATGCCCACACCTGGTGAGGCGCCCTTTAGCGAGGTGATATAGATCAGTAGCTTTTATTGATTCATATTGTTACGTGTTTTCAATGTTCATTTACGTTTCATTTACATGAAACAGCCATGCCCATTGTACATGGTTCTCTTTCTGTTTACATATTAACTTAGTCATCTTATCATTTTGTAACAAGCAACTTCAGATAGCTCTTATATATTCTGTGGTGTTTTCACCTGAAATGTATGAATTTATGCCTTTTTTGTATGTTTCTTTATTGATGTCTCTAATCGCATACGGCATCTTTTCCTAATTTTGTTTCCTTTTATTTTATGCTCTACTTTCCCCCTTTACCCAATCCCCCAAATAGAAGCATCTAAGGTATGCTTTGAATAAAACAGAATGACAGTGATGATTCGCAAGCTATTCTCCTAAGCTGTTCTTGCAGGTCGTAGAGCATAGATGCGACGATCCGTCATGTCTTTTAGATAATACTTGTTTTCTGCGCGATCATCTCTTTCCCCTATTGCATCGCGGCCGATTTCTGTTTGGATTATCTGTATATAGCAGGTCTTGTGCGGCAGCAGCATCAGACTACACGCCTGCCTCATCTAGGTCTGTGATAATGACAAAAGCATGAAATGCTTCTTTAACGCATGTTCGACGTCCCACTCGATAACACAAGTCTTAAATAGAGGCTTTCATTGCTTCAGTGAACATTTGGCAGCCATGGAAGTTGAAAGAGTTGAATGTCCAAAAGAATGTCCGAACAATGTTGAGACCTCCTCGGGAGTTTCTCTAATCTCTCTGTTTCTCTAATCCGGCCGCTTCAAGGCTCGTCACCAAAAATTGGATATACCGGGTGTTTTACGTAACTTGAATCAAATGTTTAAGCTGGAGTAGTATGTGGGTGATGCAATGTGAGCAATTCACGAACGCCAAGATCACATGCTTCAATGCCTGAGTGACATGGCGTCACGCCAGAGTTGACTACTTAAACGACTAACTCAATAAACCTGTGTTCATTCCTGTTCCGGCTTCCATCGCTTCAATGGCGACCCTGCCCCCCCCCCCTCCCGTAGGGGGGCAGGGTTAAGCATGGCGACGCAAGCCGGGCCGCCTGTTTTTGACCAAGGGGACGACAAGTGGGACGCATATCAGGTGCAATTAGAAGCTTTTTTCAAAGCACATGACATTATCGATCCGATGAAGCGTCGGGCCTTACTTGTTGCCGCCCTTAGTAACAAGACGGTAGATCTGGCAGGCCGGTGTGCGCCTGACTAGATTCAGGATCTGACGTACGAAGCAGCAGGTCAAAAACTGGCCGAGTACTTTGCACCGAAATGCAACGAGATAGCGGAGCCTTATCGGTTTTTCACAAGGAATCAGCAAGCTGATGAGTCGACAAGCGACTTCATTGTCGAGCTGCGGAAGATGTCTAATAGGTGCAATTTTGGCCAGGCGCTAGAGAGAATGCTGCGCGACACGCTTGTCTGCGATCTACGGCATGCTGGAGTGCGTCGTAATCTGCTAGCAAGGCACACACTCACGCTGCAGGAAGCAGAGAATGCGGCGCTAGCCGCTGAGATGGCGGCACGCAACGTACAACGGATGGCAGATGGACCAATCAGAGAGGGCGTCCACGCAGCACGAACGAAGCAAGAGCGGCAGAATTTCTCCAAAAGACCACAGCCAGGCCGGATGGCAGAATCCAACAACCAAGTCCAGACCGGCTGCCTTTGCTGCGGAAGCGACACCCACAAAACCGCCAAATGCAGGTTCCGCCGCGTTGACTGTTCCTCTTGTCGGAGGAGGGGGCACCCGGCTTCCATGTGCAATTCCAAGCTACGCCAAGAGAACGTAGCTCACTGTGAGGAACCATCCTCGGACAACGAGAACTACGGACAGTTAATGTTACACCTCCGTGAGTCGTCGACAGTATTGGTCCGGCCGATATGGCGAACGTTACCGTGGAAAGGGGTGCCTGTGAAGATGCAAGTGGACACAGGGTCACCAGTGTCAATAGAGACACGGCCAACTTATGCCCAGCATCGCCACCTCTGGCCCCTGCTCGACAAGTTGTTTCAAATCAGTTGCTTCCTAGGGAGACTGACGGTGAAAGGACAGCTGAAAGATCCTGTCACCTACGATGGGAAAACCAGCAACACGACGCTAGTGGTGCTCGGCTGCTCAGGCCCAAACCTGTGTAGGCGGGACATATAATTCAAGCATTTCAGCTGACCGGAGACCCAGTGCTCAAAGTGGACGTCAACGGCGGTAAGCCGCCAGCTGCTGACGAAATTGCCATTGCTGCTATGCTAAGTGCGGAATATGCCGATCTGTTTTCGCCAGGGCTAGGAGTAATTAAGGGGTATCCGGTTCATTTAGAGTTGCGCGAAGGAACCGCACCGCGATTCTGTAAGGGCCGTTCTGCACCATACGTGCCGCAAGAGCCTGTAAATGCAGAAATCAGAGGTTTAGCTGACACGGGCATACTGACGCAGGTCGCCAGCACGGCGTGGGCGGTTCCACTCGTTCCCGTCGTCAAGAAGAACGGCTCCATGCGCTTGTGAGGCGATTTTAGAACGACAGTCAACACAGCACGCCACAAGGAACAATATCCGCTGCCAAAGATAACGGATATATTTGCGAAGCTCGGCGGAGGGGAAGTATTCAGTAGAATAGATTTGAAGGATGCATACAACCAGCTACCAATAGATGACGCGACAAAGTAGCTGCTGGGGGTTAACACGCCAAAAGAGTAGTATAGCTTCAACAGGCTGCCCTTTGGTGTTGCGTCAGCCCCGGCAATTCCTCAAAAGCGAATGGAAGCACTGTTGCAAGGTCTACCGAGTGCGCAAGTATGCTTATACGATGTGGTGGTCGCAGAGAAAAGAGGAAATTGTGACGCGTTGCGCAAGGTATTCCAACGGTTCAGCGAAGCCGGTGTTAAACTTCACCCGCTCAAATGCAGATTCCGTCAGCCAGAGGTGTAATTCCTTGGTCATCGCATTAGCGCAACAGGCCTGAAGCCAAAGACGGAAAACATCGACGCGCTCTTACGAATGCCTCAACTCACGTGTGTAACGGAACTTCGCCCGCTACTAGGTCTGGTTACGTATTACAACGCATCCTTGGGGAACTTGGCTACAGTGCTACTAGCGCCATCATTGTCACCATCGTCGATGTAACCATGTGCACGTAGCATAAGAACAGCGACGGCACCTGTCTGGGCCAGTTGGCATGGAGGAAGCATGATTACCGTACATTTATCAAACACCCCATTTTTGTGCCTCGTACAAACCCTGCTTGCCATCAGCCTGTTCCCCCCATCAAGCAATGCATGTGTCGAAAGCTCTGGGATGGATCTGACGGAACGAACCGTGCGCTGGCATATCGAGTCACCGAAGCACAATACAGCTGCCATGCGTATCTGGACTGCACCTTTCGGAGGACTACTAGCGCCACCATCGTCGACGTAACCGTGTGCACGTAGCATAAGAACAGTGACGGCACCTGTCTGGGCCAGTTGGCATGGAGGAAGCATGATGACCGTACATCTATCAAACACCCCATTTTTGTGCCTCGTACAAACCCTGCTTGCCATCAGCCTGTTCCCCCCATCAAGCAATGCATGTGTCGACGGCTCTGGGATGGATCTGACGGAGCGAACCGTGCGCTGGCATATCGAGTCACCGAAGCACAATACAGCTGCCATGCGTATCTGGACTGCCCCTTTCGGAGGACTACTAGCGCCACCATCGTCGAAGTAACCATGTGCACGTAGCATAAGAACAGCGACGGCACCTATCTGGGCCAGTTGGCATGGAGGAAGCACGATGACCGTGCATTTATCGAACCCCATTTTTGTGCCTCGTACAAACCCTGCTTGCCATCAGCCTGTTCCCCCCATCAAGCAATGCATGTGTCGACAGCTCTGGGATGGATGTGACGGAGAGAACCGTCCGCTGGCATATCGAGCCACCGAATCACAATGCAGCTCATCTGAACATGCGCGTCTGGACTGCATCTTTCTGAAGACTACTCGTGTCATGATCGTCGACGTCATTGTGTAGACGTAGTATAACAGCTGCAGCACCTGTCTGGGCCGAAGGGCATGGCGGAAGCACAATGACCGCACATTTATCAAACGCCGGTTCCTGGTACATGTGAGAGACTACCGTCCAGTTTACTGCTACAAATGCAATAACTTGTGTCTTTTGAGACTGCCGTGTCCGCGGTCACTGATTGCAAAGGTTTTTGCCGCGTATCATTGCTTTGCTGATTTGCTGGCTTATTGCGGTGATGTAGAGACAGTTCCAGGTCCGTCCATGGAAGAAATGCTGAAGTCGTTGATGAAGGATATGAAAGAAGTCAAAATGATTATCAGTTCTAGTAGCGTTAAACAACAGAAAAGTTGACGTCGATTGAAAACAAACTGGACAGCCTCTCGCCTACTGCATGCGACTATACATCTAGGGTTGACGACCTGCGGAAGATAGTTGACCAACTTCTTTTGAAGGTCCACGACTTAGAAACCAGCAGAACAGACACCTTTATTATATACGGTATTAAGGAATCAAGAGGAGAACAGCTTGAGTCGTTGCAGGTAGAAGTTTCCAACAAAATATTAAACGATATTTTGAGGCTTCCTGAGGTTAGAATTGAACGCATTTATCGACTTGAGAAACCGAATACGAACAAATGCCGTCCTGTAATTTTTAAGTTAGTAGCCAGAACAGATGAGCTGAGATTACTGAAAAATTGCAACTACCTTAAGGGCACGAACTGCAGCATCTCGGAGGATTTTTCACCACGCGTTCAGGCAATCCGGTGGAAGCTGTGGGCGAACACGAAGGAAAACTGAGAGAGGTGAAAAAGTTGCTGCCCTTTTCACAATGTAAAAATTAATAACAAACTATTCAAGTGGGATGATGAAAGCGACATGATGATCCCATTATGCTTTGAATGACCGAATTTTTCCATGTATAATGATGAAGTGTCTGAAAAGAACAGCACGACGCCACTGTCCCCACGTCCTACCCGGAACACGTTTTCTTTGATGAATGTGTACGTGAGGGGCATTTTGCCTAAGTCTGACGATCTTGAGGGCCTTCTTCTTGAGTAACCGAGACATAACCGTGATTTGTGAGACGTCGCTTCACGATAACGTATCTGATGAGGACATAGTACCTTCTTTGCATGAAGTTGTTCCCCACGATCGGGGAACTAGGGGTGGTGGCGTCTCATTTGTGCTGAATAAAAGCGTTGAGCATGCGGTGATACCTCACAATACCAATGTTGCAATGTGATGGATTGGTGTTTGCCTGTGCCACATGTAATGTTCTAATTGGTGGACTTTACAGACCACCTGATCCCGCTCTTTCTGTTCTTGAGGCACTGCAAGACTTCATGTACGAGCACTGTAAACGAAATGCTATCCTTCTGTGCGGCGATTCAACCTGTCGAAAATTAACTGGGATCTACTGAATGTTTCGTCTCTTGTCAGCATTCTGAGTAGCTGGTTGCAGGCACGTACCCAGGGGGGGGGCCCGGGGGGGCCCGGGCCCCCCCCGAAATCAAGTGGCATACCCCCCCCCCCCCCTTCCCACCCACGCCACCACTCCTCACACATTCCTAAAGCGCCGCCAGATTAATGTTGAGACTTGGCAGCTGTTCATCGGTCAGCCTTATGCTGCCTTTTTCACTTCTTTTAGATGGCGGTAGTTATCGGCATCTCTTGTAATGTGAGGGACAGTTTTCTCATAGACTCCGCACCCGCGCGATTAACTCGATATGCGCTCAGTTGTCACCATCTATTCAACCGTCACGCGCATAGCTGTTGCTTTTGTTAGTTCAACCTTCTTTGTTTAGGCTGATCCTGGGACCAGGAGAGGGATGCGGCTGTTACTCAGCTGGTCTGTACTCTCATGGAACGAGTTGCGGCCGGAGAAAACGTCAATTGCGTTTAACTTTTCCCCTTTGCTTCATTATTTCCTTGAGTTACGGCTCGCCGCGACGCTGGCAGATGCCCGGAACCATATACACGTGATATGGGTTAGATAAGGTGGGAAATAAAATGATGTGAAAGAGCGTCCATCATGAAACCCTGCAATAACCCTTAAACCCATAAGCAAGATGACTGTCGCCAGTTACCTCGTCTGTTTTTCCTTAATTGTATAGCACTTTTCGTGCAAAATTGGAAACCGGAAACAAAAATCGCAAGGAGTTGAGAAATTAAGCGATCTACTAAGGGAGAGAGCCAACGCAACAACCAAACTGCAAGCAAAAGCGAATAATAAAAATGTTAAACGTTGTTTATGAGATTATTTATGGATCAGCATCTTTTTACTTAAAAAGGAAGTAGAGAAAACGCCGCCGGAAGTGGAGAATAATTACTTGCTTTGAATGACGCTTCTACAGTTATCGGTCGAACCGCCTCACGTAGCCACTTCTCTGCTGTGCTTATGTGGGTGTTTTTCTAACCTTTCTCGGTGAGCGCAGTACGTCTAGAATCGCAGAGTCCTGCGCTCTACGCGGTTGTATGGGACTGGCGGCCGCACAGCGTTACGCAATTCGTGGAACTGTCAAAACTGATCCACAAGGTGAAAATAACTTATATTCGAAACTATAACTTGTGAAAAACTGAAGAAGCCTTAAAAAAATGAACGCAGCCTGAAATCAGTAAAAAAGAAACCTGGCATAGGACAAACCATGATGTATGCACTAAAAGATAAGAGGGATAATATCATAAGCAATCTCGAAGATACAGTAAAAGCAGCGGAAAAATTCTAAGCTGACCTGTATACAGTACCCAGAGGAGTCACGATACCTCTTAGAAACAGTAATGAACAGGATACAGAAACTCTCCTATAACTAGCGATGAGGTCAGAAGGGCGCTGCAAGACGTGAAACGATGAAGAGCGGGAGGAGAAGGAGGAATAACAGTTGATTTAATCAAAGATGGAGGAGACATAATGCTTGGAAAACTGGCGGCTCTTTATACGAAGTGTATATCGACGGCAAGGGTCCCAGAAAACTGGAAGAATGCACACATTATACTAATCCACAAAAAAAGGAGACGTTAAAGAATTGAACAACTATGGGACCATTAGCTTGCTCCCAGTATTATATAAAATATTTACCAAAATAATCTCCAATAGAATAAGGGCAACACTGGATTTTGTCAACCAAGGGAACAGGCTGGCTTCAGGAAGAGATACCTTACAATGGATCACATCCATGTCATCAATCAGGTTATCGCGAAATCTGCAGAGTACAATAAGCCTTTCTATGTGGCTTATATAGATTGCGAAAAGGCATTTGATTCAGTAGAGATACCAGCAGTCTAGATGCACTACGTAATCAAGGACTACAGAACGCTTAGGTAAAAAGCTTGAAAAATATTGCTACATGCGTGTGGTATTTGTTTGTTTGAACGAGGTGCGTGGGCGCCATCACTCCAGAAAAGAGGAGGAAGAACGAACTGGGCTCGCGCTGTGAATCTAACCGGTCAGCGCTGCAACCGTTGTTGTAAATATAATCTGTAAATAGTTTCTCGTCTTACTGACTCGTTCTTCGCGTAAGAATATATACAGAGGTTCTACAGCTACCTTAATTCTACACAAGAAAAGCAGGGAGATACCTTTAGGGAAATGGGTCAGACAGGGAGACACAATTTCTCCAAAGCTATTCACTGCGTGCTTAGAAGAATTCAAGCTATTAAACTGGGAAGGCTGAGGAGTAAAGATCGACGGCCAATATCTCAGCAACGTTCGGTTTGCCGATGACATTGTTCTATTCAACAACAATGCAGACGAGTTACGACAAATTATTGGAGACCTTAACAGAGAGAGTGTAAGAGTAGGGTTGAATATTAATATGCAAAGATGACGATAATGATAAATAGCCGGGCAAAGGAACAAGAGATCAGGATCGCCAGTCGGCCACTAGAGACTGTGAAGGAGTACGTTTACCTAGGTCAATTAATCACAGGGAACCCTGATCATGAGAAGCAAATTCACAGAAGAATAAAAACAGGTTGGATCGCATACGGCAGACATTGCCAGCTCCTGACTGGAAGCTTACCATTATTATTGAAAAGTAAGGTGTGCAATCAGTGCGTTTTGCCAGTGCTAACATATGGGGAAGAGACTTGAGAATGAGTTAAGGACCGCGCAAAGAGCGATCGAACGAAGGTTGCTAGGCATAACGTTAAGAGAGAGAAAGAGAGCGGTTTGGATCAGAGAGCGAACGGGTATAGACGATATTCTAATTGACATCAAGAGGACAAAATGGAGCTGGGCAGGTCATGTAATGCGCCGGTTAGATAACCGTGGGACCATTAGGGTTACAGAATGGGTACCAAGAGAAGGAAAACGCAATCGAGGACGACAAAACACTAAGTGGAGCGATGAAATTAGGAAATTCGCGGGCGCTAGTTGGAATCGGTTGGCGCAGGACAGGGGTAAATGGAGATCGCAGGGAGAGGCCTTCGTACTGCAGTGGACATAAAACATGATGATGATGATGATGACGACGACGACGACGACGACGACGATGATGATGGAGGTCGTGGCCCCCCCCCCCCCCGAAAAAAAATCCTGGGTACGTGCCTGGCTGGTTGAAATTGCTTTTTCGTTTGTAGCAGCTTGTAGAACTAACCACACGAGTAACAGCTACCTCTAGCACACATCTTGATATTTTTTTGTTTCAGATATTATTAGTAACTTACACTATGACATGTATTTTCCTGCAAACCACACGAGTAACAGCTACCTCTAGCACACTTCTTGATATTTTTTTGTTTCAGATATTATTAGTAACCTACACTGACATGTATTTTCCTGGAAAATCTGATCACGACATTGTCCTTTTTTACTGGCCATATGCGGGTCTTACGAGCTAAGAGCGAAAAAGTCATTGAAAAGTTTCATGAGCTTAATCGTGCTCAAGACGAGGTTTACTGGACCTCTTGGAACAAGATTTAATATCTTTGAGCATAAGCATGCTGCCAGAAATTCGACTGTCTGACTTGTGCATTCACTTTACGGCTACTGTGAATGAATGCATAAGCAAATGTGCTTCCACTCGACAAAAAAAAAAGCTCAGTGCCCTTTCACTCTCTGAAGAAGGATGACCAGCGAAGCTGTGTAAGTGGGCCCCGTAATGGTGAACTGCACCTCCGCCGTGGGTCGACCCGGCATCACACTATAATCGGGATCGGCCCACGTATAGGGAGTGCTGAACGCCTGCTCCACCTCCACCGCGGGTCGGGCCGGTATTGTACTATCTTCGGGATCAGCCCACGTATGGGGAGTGGTTAACGCCTGCTTCACCTCCCCCGCGAGTCGGCCCGGCATTGCACAGTCTGCGGGATCGGCCCACGTATGGGGAGTTTCTTGCTTACCGCAACGACACGAAAATTTCCTTGGGCGGTAGAGGTATACAGCTTCACTGTAAAAAGGGCAACCGTTAGAGTCCTTGGATCTCGCGTGAGATAATACTATCAAAACGCCCTGTCAAACGCCTATCACGCTTTGCTCCGAACAGAGGTGCAGTTTCACTACAACTGGGACATATTTTTTACTTCACGGACGAAACGTGAACTTCAAGAAAAGACTAATCATTATCTAAAAACCTATCCAAATGGCTAAATCACAATTGTCTACAATTAAATGCCTCTAAAACTAAATACATCATTTTTTCTCCTCCAAATAAACGCGACCAACATGACATGCATATTACGTATGAAACAGAGATTATTCAGCAAACACCTGAGCAACATTTCCTAGGCGTTTGGTTCCAAGAGTCTTTGGTATGGTCACGTCACGTCGACCAATTGGTAGTCGATATGGCTCGGTCAATAGAATGTATTAGAAAGATGTCTACATTAATACCTCTTCGGCTAAAAAAACTCTTTATTACCCTCTAGTATATTCTAAGATTACCTACTGTTCGCTAGTATGGGGCACCACCACTCAGCGCAACTACAATAGATTAACGGTACTACAATAGCGCGTGCTACGTATTTTTGAAAATTATGCAGGAGATATCCGGGACTTACGTACCAGGGAGTTATTTCTAAAACACAACATGCGTGGCCAATCAAATTTATCTCAATAAATTAGTGCAACGTATAAACACCACAAACATATACAAAGACAGTGATATTGTAGGTGAACATAAGTGGGTTTAGGCAGCATAGGAGGAGGCCTCTGAAGATTAGGACAAATTACGGGAAACAATCGGTAACGTATCAAGCTATACAGATTCTAAATAAACAGAAAGACATAATAAATTGGACAGGCAGCCGTGGTAAACTTAAAAGAATGTACAAACTGTTCCTTGTCAAAACAGCATGTGTATTGTAGACTGTTTTACATTAGTTTCTACTATATCCATAACATTTCTGATTTTCTTTTTTTCTGTTTTGTAAGCACAATGTACTGGTACATAATCGTTCTCTACATATCTGTATCATAATAAAGGTTCTACTAGCTATCTAACACACGAATCCTGTGTGACGCTTTCTATATGTATATCTATCTGCGTGATCTGTGTGCATATGTATGCATCTCATACCTCTTATATGATGTATTAGAAGTGACTTTTTTTCCTACATCGATTGTACATTGAGTGCAACTGTAATTCTAATATAATGTGCACCTTATTGTATATGTTATTGTACGCGTAAATGCTGTATGAACTGAACGGGGGCAGGGGCCCAGTCAGGCTATTTCAGCCTTTAATCTCTGTCTCCGCAGGAAATGCCCTGAAGTAAAGTGATTTGGATTTGATTTGATTTTTTGATAAGAACAGCGATGGCACCTGTCTGGGCCAGTTGGCATGGATGAAGCACGAAACCCCGTTTTAGTGCCTCGTGCAAACCGTGCTTGCAATCAGCCTGTTCCTCCTATCAAGCAATGCATGTATCGACGGCTCTGGGATGGATATGACGGAGCGAACCGTGCGCTCGCATATCCAGTCACCGAAGCACAATACAGCTGCCATGCGTATCTGGACTGCACCTTTCGGAGGACTACTAGCACCACCATCGTCGACGTAACCATGTGAACGTAGCATAAGAACAGCGACGGCACCTGTCTGGGCCAGTTGACATGGAGGAAGCATGATGACCGTACACCTATCAAACACCCCATTTTTGTGCCTCGTACAAACCCTGCTTGCCATCAGCCTATTCCCCCCATCAAGCAATGCATGTGTCGACGGCTCTGGGATGGATATGACGGAGCGAACCGTGCGCTGGCATATCGAGTCACCGAAGCACAATACAGCTGCCATGCGTATCTGGACTGCACCTTTCGGAGGACTACTAGCACCACCATCGTCGACATAACCGTGTGAACGTAGCATAAGAACAGCGACGGCACCTGTCTGGGCCAGTTGACATGGAGGAAGCATGATGACCGTACATCTATCAAACACCCCATTTTTGTGCCTCGTACAAACCCTGCTTGCCATCAGCCTGTTCCCCCCATCAAGCAATGCATGTGTCGACGGCTCTGGGATGGATATGACGGAGCGAACCGTGCGCTGGCATATCGAGTCACCGAAGCACAATACAGCTGCCATGCGTATCTGGACTGCACCTTTCGGAGGACTACTAGCACCACCATCGTCGACGTAACCGTGTGAACGTAGCATAAGAACAGCGACGGCACCTGTCTGGGTAGTTGAAATGGAGGAAGCATGATGACCGTACATCTATCAAACACCCCATTTTTGTGCCTCGTACAAACCCTGCTTGCCATCAGCCTGTTCCCCCCATCAAGCAATGCATGTGTCGACGGCTCTGGGATGGATATGACGGAGCGAACCGTGCGCTGGCATATCGAGTCATCGAAGCACAATACAGCTGCCATGCGTATCTGGACTGCACCTTTCGGAGGACTACTAGCACCTTTTAAATCTTGTGTAACTAGAACCAATCTTTTAAAGATTGGTTGTAGTTACACTGACACACTCGGCAGGAATAGACACACATACAGAGATTTATTACAAATAAAACGTTGACGAGTTGGCCTTAACCTTTCTGTTCTAAGGGGGGAAGGCAGCTTCCTAACAATGGTCTAAGTGAGAAAGGCAACAAAAGGAAAGGAAAAATTGACGACTATGAGATTTGGAAGAGAAAACTACATGCGCACGATTAAAAGAAGGAAAAAACCTGAAAGCGATTTTTTTACAATGACCTTCATGACCTGATGAGCACAATATTTCGGCAAGGGACACAAAAGAGGACTTTTGGAAAGTAGTCGGTTGTCGATTTGTGCGATAGATGCACTCGCTGTCTCTTGTGAGTACAGCGGGCACGTGCGAAACGCGTCAAAGCTCTCCCGCATGGCCAATTAGAGGGTAATAGTCAGTGGCGTAGCTAGGTCGTCTGACACCCGGGGCCCATAGGTCTTCTGTCACCCCCCTCCCCGGGTGTAGCCGGCTGAAAGAGGGGTGTCTTCAGACGTATATGACACCCCCCCCCCCCTCACTGGCTCCTTGCACCCGGGGCCCACGGCCCCCCGGCCCCCCCTGTTGCTACGCCACTGGTAATAGTGCTGAGTAAAGCGCACGCCAAGTCTGAGTCTCTATTTGTTAGAGGCACGTAGTCCCTAATGCTGTTATGAGTGCCGCTGTGTCACGAATGCCGCTGTGAGGAACTGGAGGAGAAAACTGCTGGAGGATAAAATTCCTGGACGCGCTTGTCATCAGCTTCCAGCTGCCTTCTCGGTGAAAATTCAGTACATTATACGGTGTTGAAGGTCCGTATTCACGACAGCGGAACGTCAGTGTGATCAGCAGCAGCAGCAGCCTGCGAACTTCCTGAGGTCACCGCACCAGCGCTAGTCACGTGTCGTCATAGACTGCGTTTCCACTGTCCTTGGCATCTCTTCTGTAACTCTAATAGTCGACTGGTCATCTGTTCCACGCACTGCATGGTCCGCGCAAATGTCATTTCTTCCTCGTAATCTCAAAGAATATAGGCTAACCCTGTTAGCGCTCAAATCTACACCGCTGCATTCCTGCCTTTGATAGGAAAGAAGAACACGCGTGAGGTACGGCACTTCCGACAAACACTCCAGGGCAATAAATCCAACCGCAACCGCAAACTACGTTCAACGATCGAAACACGCATGTGTTCTTAGCCTTATCGAGCCATTTTCACTGTCGGTGCTGACTTCTGTCTGAAGGATGGTCGGGGTGCAGTGCTCCAAGGTCAGTGAGGATGCGAGCAGAATTATTTTTTGCGGATGCAATACAACCGCGTTGCGAATGATTTCAATATGGGGCAGTACCACGACGAAGACGTAGTCGTAACCGATGGCAACTGCTTGGTTATTGACCTAAGCTTACGCTTTCGTATTACCACCGGTTGGAAAATTAAAGACGAAGCAATGGACCTTGACATTCTCTCATATATCAACTAGAACGGTGGCAGCCACGGAGGAGCACTCGGAATGGGACGAAATTAAAGTCCGAGTGGTTGCATAGCTCACGGTTGTTTGAAGGGAATAGATGTTGGGGAAAAAAGGTAAATATAAGGTCTAACTTAGTAGGCTTAGCCGTCGCATTGAGCTGTGGAAAACTAAAGGGGCGAGGGAATTGTACAAACACAAGAGCGCATTATACATATCTAAATCGACTATGAACGAGAAGAAAGGGGGTTAACCGAGGGGCACCGATTTTTATTAGACATACCATAAGAAGCCAACAAACACTGACACCAAGGATTATGGCTATTCATGATACCTTTTCGAATCTTTGAAGATGTACGCACTGCTCTTTTAAATGTGTAAGCATTTCTATACGTACCAAACGAGAAAAAACAGCCGTCCGTCCATTCGTCCCTGAAGACGATCGCTATTCGAACGAACCCATCTTCGGGCTGCCTCTCGCTTCAGCGCGAATTAAGCGGCGAGAACACAGCGCTCACGAAGCTAACAGCGCTCGCCGCGCTCTCTGCCCCCATTGCAGATTGCTTTCAAGATAGTGGCCCGCGCGGCGCCGCCATGCGCCGCCGCCGCCGGTGTACCGTTGATCGCTGTTCATAATGGTCCGACGCGGCCGGATAATTCGCTAATGAGCGATAACGGCTTATAAGGATCGGAACGTCATCTACGTGCACCTGGTGCCGCCATCTGCGGTAGTTTGCTTGCGTCATCGATTCACCTAGTGCCGCCGTCCGCAGCAGTTCGTGTAGCCGCAGCGCTGTCGTTTATACCGTCCGGATCAAGTTTCATAACATTGATAGTGAAACCGGGCTGCGTGGAGGAGAGTAAGTGGCACAATGCTTACGTATACTTTGCCAACTCCTAGAGGAATTTCTGCGTGAGTTTCTTGTGTTGTGAGTTCCTTTCTTTTTCTAACAATTATTTTTGTAGCTTACATTCCCCTTCGCGGTGTCTGCCTTGTAGTGTCTACAAGGGCCTCCGTCAAGCTGTAGCTTCCAGCTAAGGTTATAATCCATAACTTTCTAGTAAATAAAGGGAATTGAAAGAACATAATATTTGCGTTAATCTAAACCTGCCTCTCGTTCTTTAAAAAAATCCTTTAATATAAGAATGATCACAAACATGCAACTTCTAAGAGACATATTTCAACAAACTGCGTTACCTATCGATCAGCGGCCTCGGGGGAACGAACCTCGTGGCGACGCCAACTGGCCGCTCTGCGCTGTTTTTTGGGGGTGGAGTAGGCTCTCTCCAGAGGCTGCCCTGGCCATGCGATGTCGATGGCGCATCAAGATCCACGACTTCACCCGAAGAGGTTCCACAACCTAGGTCACCAGGGGCAGCCGCCTGAAAGAGGCCTAACTGTTGGTCGTGTTCGCGTCACCGTGCAGGCAAAAAAAAAAAAACGCACACACACGCGACAAAGAATAGAGTAAATCAAAGTGAACGGCAAAAATGGTGACGACTATTCGTTACACCAATTCTAGATCAATATTGCCTCCCCCCTTAAAGTCTTCGTCGGAAGAACAATATTATATGTGAAAGAATATTCTTCATCGAGCTCTCCACTGTGAAAAAGTGGATTCACAGACGGAGAGCAGCAGTAACAAATGTCTGTAATCTGGAGAAAACCGCGTGAAACAGAGGGCTCGCCAAATTGCAGTAACTGCCGAAGGTCCACACTCATTACAGGCTTCAGCTACAATTGACATATACGGGATGACCATTTTTAGGTTTTACGGATTTTTTTTTTCAAGATCATTTGTTGCCGATAATTCTAGTCCTTGAGGCGGGTTATTCGGAGAGACGGACATTACTAGCACGAGAAATCGAGACACATATTCAACTAATTAACAAAAATTCGCTAAATAGCTTCTAAATTAATTACTTTACGGCACATATTGCAATTTACAAACTGTAGGCAGTGAACTTGCAACACGTATCCACTTGGAATAAACGTCCAGGATGACACCAGTTTCGAGATTTTATTACCCAAAGCCTGAAACGAAATACAAGGTTGTTCCAGTAATTTTGTACCCGCCGTGGTTGCTCAGTGGCTATAGTGTTGGGCGGCTGAGCACGAGGTCGCGGGATCGAATCCCAGCCACGGCGGCCGCATTTCGACGGGGGCGAAATGCAAAAACACCCGGGTACTTAGATTTAGGTGCGCGTTAAAGAACCCCAGGTGGTCAAAATTTTCGGAGTCGTCCATTACGGCGTGCCTCATAATCAGGAAGTGGTTTTGGCACCTTAAACCCCATAATTCAATTTTAAATTTTCCAGTAACTTTCGTGCTTCAATGCATGAACGGTCTCTTCGTTAAACAAATAGGCGAAACAACAGTGCATGTTTACGGCTAGTTTGATGGTGCATCTCTCCAAATTGGCGCCATTTTGGAAATTGATTTCAAAAATACGCCTTGCAAACTCACCGACTACAATTCACAAATTGCAATATGGCCCATAAAGTAATTCACTCAGAAGTTGATTAGTGAATATTTCTTAATTGCTTGTATAGGTGTCTCACTTCTCGTGCAAGTAATATCCGCCTCTCTGACTAATCCAGTTCAACGGCTAGAATTATGTCATCTGCAACAGGCTATCTTTAAATATTACGTAAAACTAAAAGATGATCGCCCTGTATAAGTTTCATGCCTTTAGGTAGCATGTGACGGTTTATTCATTTGTTGCCTTCACAAGAAAGAGTATCTACTACGTAACTCCTGTAGCAGATGCTCCACAACCACTGTCATGGCCGTGAGTGGTGGCGCTCGCTAACACTCCCAGGATTAGTTCCAGTGTACATACCTAAATAGCCATGAAAATGAATGGCAAAGCGGCGCCGCGGTAGCTCCGTTCGTATAAGCGTCGCCCGCTTAATGAGAAGACGTGGATTCGCATCCCAAATGCGGCTGGTTTTTTCTATCCAGTTTCATTTCCATTAATTCACCATTCCTTAAATTCAATGAAAACTACAAGTAAATGCTTAACCCCTGTGCTTTCCTTAGTGTTACTGTATGTTGGCTGTCAGTATCACTGTAATGGCAGTATTGTCCCTATACGTTGGATATATATATATATATATATATATATATATATATATATATATATATATATATATATGCGTGCGTGCGTGCGTGTGCGTGTGTGTGTGTGTGTGTGTGTGTGTTGGTATAACATGGCGCAACTAGTTCGCACAAAAGAAGTTCTAAACAAATAAACAAACAGGGCAAGCGACAACTTCATACAGTTTCTTGTTTGCAAACTAGTTGCGCCATCCTACACCAATCCTCTACCTGAAGTGTTAAAACAGCGGCCATTGCATCCGTAAAGCCATTCAAGGCCAATATATATATATATATATATATATATATATATATATATATATATATATATATATATATATATATATATATATATATATATATATATATTGGGTACCCACGTAATGAAAATTTAAAATCTGCAATTGCCACGTATCTAGACAGCACCAAGGTAATGTTGTTCGCCGGTGTTTGGATCAAGTCATTATTTTTTGTATTTCCCCCCACTACATAGTTAGTTAAATTATTTATTAATATTTAAGCAGCTGTTCAATATTCTGAGCAAAAAGATGAGTGATAAAATTGGCGACCTCCCTGGAAAGCTCCCGATACTGCTTTATCTTGCTCAATACGTGTTCCATAAATGCTTTTTTTTTTTTTCAAGCGTAAACGAAAGCCCGCCGCACACGCAAGGTGCCACGCGACTTGTCATGCGGTACTGTCTTAGATGCGATATTTTTCGCTCATGGTCATGCCAGCTGCCACCAGAAAATCATGCTTACAGTCCCGTGCCGAATGAGGAGCAGCGCAAAATGAAAGACGAAGACAGGAAACGCAAGCGAGGTAGATGACGATTATTGTTGTGTGGCAAGATACGACCCAAAGGGGGGTGTACATTTGTTTAAGAGTGCACATACTGCCTAAATGGTTCCTATTTCAGTGCATTGTGCAGACGGCAATCATTCCAGGTGACTGTGGATGCTCATTGCAGCGACATCTAATCAATATTCGACATAGTAAGTGTAAGCGCTTCTGCCTTAACTGCAAATACAAGGTGTGTCAGCGTACCAAAAAGCCAGATTGCAGATTGACGCGCAACACGATAACCTTCACGGCAATCCCCCGCCACGCAGAACGGAAGTGCAGGAGGACGAAGCCACCATCTGATCTCTCTGCTTGTAACCGAGCCCAACGACATGAACTTCGGCGCCCCGACAAGCTCGACAGGCAATGCTACAAGACGTCTCATGGTTTTCTGGACCGAAAGAAAGCCTATCCAGAATATGGCAGGTTGTATGGAGCCTTCAGGCACTGGCGCGGTATTGTACCCTTCCCTATCCCTGGCCTCATAATCGTCCCTCATAATCAGAAAGTGGTTTTAGCACGTAAAACCCCATAGGTGAATTGAATTGTTTGCGCACTGTTTACGCTACAGCATGTCTGTGCTCTAGTATGTGTACGACCCACCTTCGTACTTTGGAGCGCCTTCAGGCCCAAGGCTGCGAACGTGCCTCTGCATGCCGACTTTTGCATCGAGCTTTGCCACGATACAGGAATCACGGACATATCTCATGAAAGCATACAGGTCCTGGGAGCCTTTTTCTGCTCCCCTCCGACTGCTCACTCGACACGCACACCATTCCTTGCCTTCACGTCAAGAAAACCGCCAAGGCTGTAGCTCTTAAGATGAATCACTGCTCATAGGGATGTTGTTCCCAGAGGCTTCGCCCCTACCAATTACTCTATGCCGACATTGCATAGAGTAATGGTGGGCCTTAGAATACCTGGGATTGCAGAAAAATTGTGTCTCCCCTGCGCTGGCCTGAAGCAGCTCACTTTAGCGCATCTAGCTGCGCTGTAGTACGGTGGCTCTCTGCACATATACGCAGACGGAACGCGCAACTTCATGCGCCTCGACGGCGGCTGTTGTGATCCCTCAACTAAAGACGTCCTGTCAACTGAGATAAAACCACAAGTCGCCTTCAACAGCTGCATAACTTGTTGCGATACCAGAAACTGCACCCCTCGTTTCCTGACGGTATCAGAACGGAACATTCTGACACGAAATAAGCGCTGCCAACAGTAGATTCTTTCTCAAGAAGAGGTCAGTATTATGTTTTGGCCTTAGACGTCATACAGCTATTCGATCTTGCGCAGAGGAATGGTAATTCCATAGACTTTCGACGAGTACTTGGACACAGTGGCTTGGCCGGCTACGAGCTCCTCGACGTCCAATACGAACCGCTGTTTCTAAAGCCACCAAAGTAAAGTTTTCTAAAGCATTTGACAAAGTTTACAACTCATTACTTTTACACAAACTAAGCGTTCTTAATATTGTTACGGGAATAATCAAATGGATTCGCGTTTTTCTGTCATCTCATGTCCAATTTTTTAGTACTAGCGGATCTACCTCCTACATGGCCCTACTATAGAATAAGGCGTTCCATAAGGGCCGATTCCTGGTCCTCTTTTATTTTCACTATACATAAATTACTTACCCAATAACGTATCTGCATAGGTTTGTTTGTTCACAGATTACTGTGTCAGTTATCGCAAAATAACTAAAACTTGTGATGTCGTGTGCTTTCAGGCTGACGTAAATATCGCCCATGAATGGTATCACGCTGGGCAGATGGAACCCAACGTTAACAAATGCAAAGGTGTGCGAATCTCTCGTACAACACAGCCTGCAAACCTAAGTGCTGAATTATTATCCACTGTGGTCTGTGATAGTGTAGTACGGTAGCTAGCTGGGCGAGTCGGTACATCTGCATTATTATTACTTACAGCGCGCAATAAAAACACGGGTGAAAAAAAAAGAGACGGAACAAGAGCGCTGACTCACGACTAAATGTTTATTGCATTCAAACAGCCATATAAATCGGAAAACTCACACATGCGAACACCCGCGCACCAAACATTATTACATGATTACATGAGTCTAAAAAACATATTTTTCTTGTTTTGTAGAACTAATGACGCCTGGCTTACGCACCTATCACCACATTTACTGATTAGGTAAGCCTCTGAAATGAGGGGGGCCTTTTCATTTCTATTTGTCGAGACTACGCGCGTGCGATCAAAAACGGGCTTGCAAGTGCAAGCTGCGCAATGGGTAGCCCAATGTGATAGACCAGCGTTCTTTAATCTGGAGAAACGTTCTTGCAATCTTTCGTTTATACACCTGCCCGTTTGGCTGATGTAACGAGATCCACATGACAGGGGAATCTCGTGCACAACATTGTTGCGGCACGCCACAAATTTAGGTATATGCTTTACCTAACATGAATTGTGCACAACCGAATCTGACATTTGTGCTCGTGATTGCACGGCCTTGCACAGACTGGATAATTTCTTCGGACAAGAAAAAGCAACTGTAGCCCTATAACGGTTCGCGTCGTTTTTGAGGCCCTGTGCCAGCCTATGTAAATAAGGAATACCTGCTGGCCTTTTGCGATCACCAATGTCATTTCCATCGCTTGCTCTTTCTCTAGTTTTTATGCCAGGCATCACTTGCTCTACAGAACAAGGAAAAATGTTCTTTCGATTCATCTAATCTTTAAAATTATCGCACTTCTTGCTTTACCGCTCGCCTGTATTGTTTCGCTTTTGGTTGAGATAATGTATGGTTCGCGGGTGCACGCATGTGGTGAGTTTTCCCACTTATATGGCTGCTTGAATGCAACAATCTTTTACTCGTGAGTCAGCGTTCGTGTTTCGTCTCTTTTCTTCGTAGTGTTTTTAGTGCGCGATGTAATAATAATGTCTGTAATAATGCCTGGTTACCTTGTCATCCACATAGCTAACAACCCGTCCTCGACACAACACGTACAACACTCAATATCTATCTGAAAGCTACTTAAAGACAAATTATTACCTCGCTTCATTTTCTTTAAAATGACTGCTAAACACCAATACGGCCGTCCAAAACAGGAATGCACTTCATCTATATGGGATCCACAGTAGGCCACATTAATAGATGAAGTTGGAGTACAGAATCGTTTGATTTGCTTCATCTTGCCAAATTGCCATCGAAGTGCTAGTATCACACAAATGAAGAACTCCCTTGGTGTTTCGTTACTTTTTGTCGGTGGCAAGCAGTCTCACATTTCTCTTTTCCATAAGATATAGAACCATACCAGAGCGTCTTGCTCCAGATAAATTCACCCAGTGCCATTTCTTTCAGCCTGCCGAGACCACCGACGTACGATCAACATACCCCTATATGACACCGTCAGGTTTGCATGATCATTGTTTCTAAGAACATCCAATGAATGGAATAATCTGCCCGCGTAATGAACATTCGAGGCCCTCTTCTCTTTAAGATTGCACTGAAGTGTGTAACCATGCAATTCTTCCTTTCTTATTGCAAAGGAGCATTTTTATTGTTCCGTTAATTTGTAATGATGCCCGTTTTCCTTTTCAGCATGTTCTGTGTATCTTTATATATAATTGTGTATTCTTAACGTATTACTAATTACTGTTTCTAGATAGGCTTTCTTGCTTATGCGCTATATTTGCAGATCTTTTTTTCTTTAGCCTTTCTTTTTCTTCGCCCCTCGTCTCTATTATGTACTCAGATGTACTTTAACGCTATTAAAGATAATGTTTTACGAAATATACCAATGTCGCGTATCGATGCAAATCCTTTGCTGACTTCACTCAAGCGAGATTGCGCACTGGCTCACTGGACTCAACTACAGCATCGGTTTTGGCGCCTGCGGGAAATCGACCCTGTCAGCACTTTTCACCTCCTAGCCGAAGTTAAGCGCAGCCACGAAAGTGTGCTTCACTGGCTGTACCTGGACGTCGCCTTCCCTCGACACTACACCCTTCGCACAGGTCGCGCGGACAGTGCGAACTGTGAATACTCTCAAGTGCCTGAGACTCTGCAACATGTTTTTGTCGCCTGCACTCAACGCGCCACAGCAGGAGACGCTATCTTCTACGCTGGTGGGCATCGGAAGGCAATGATTGTCGGAATTAAGATTCTATTTTGACTGTGACGTGTAACTGCGCAGCAGAAAAAGCAGCTACCATTGGCTCTTATAGACTATTTGCAGTTCACCGGACTGAACGCTTGACTTTAAGGCATTCCTTCCTTCCTAGTGTCATCATAATCTTAAATCGCTATCATTTTTTTTTCCTCTTTCCCCTGTGCAGAATAGCTAGTCTGAGCATGCCAGCTGAGGCCGACATATCTGCCCTTCCAATAAAAAGTTATCCTCTCCGGCATAGTTGACAACTCACGGTAAAAGATAAACAGCTTGAGCAAAAGGCAAAGGACGAAGAGACCGGCCGGACAGGCGCTCGTCCAAACCGGCTGTAATAGCGCACTTGCTATAGGCTGTTTCACATGGCACGATTTTCAGTCAGCGAATTCCGTCGCTCAGCGACCGCCGCGAAATCATGGGCTCTGCGCGACTGGATTCCAATAAGTTGGTCGCGCCGTCGCTCAGTCGCAGCGATCGGCGCGATGTGGGGGGGCAACATGTGTGACGAAACAAAGCGCCGTCAAAATAGGCGCTTTCCTGTTGTACACGCATTGGCAGCTCTGTGGAGCAATGTCGCGCGCCCGTTTCAGCTATGTTTAGGGCGTCCCCACCAGCGTTTGCGGCTTAGGAGCTTCATAAACATTTTTCTTTTCTTCCGCTTACACAATTCGTTTCAAAGGAGAAGCTGCACTCTATCCAGGTCGGGAGAAGGACGCCGCTTCAGCATAACGCACGTACCCACTTGATCGCCACCGTCGTCAACCTCTTCATCGCTACAAATTTCGCCAGCAGCTTATACATGCACATTCAATAGTAGCGTGTTCTTCTGCAATAGCAAATACTCATAGGGAAAAAAGTTGTGGCTGCCATAGTACCAACGAAACTACAGCGTACTAAACGGAACCACCCCACCGACGCCGCTCAAGCCGCACGCTCATGCTTGCGGTGTTGTGCAACGCCTCACTCACCGTATCTGCAAGCTGTCGTAAAGTCTCAACGCTTTTAAACGTTAAAAATCGTGTACCTATTCTATTATCGAATACAAATAAGAAAATTCGAATATTCGACTAGTTTCCACGTTTTTATTTAACGATGCAGGCACGGATATTTCGTGAGCAGGAGGTAACCTTGCGCATCGCTGCGACAGAAATCGCGCTGCCGCAAACGCATGTGAAAGCTGTCAACGAAAATCGCTCTGCGACGTGCGCGGCAGAATAATTTTTTTCGCCTCAATCGCGCCATGTGAAACAGCCTTATGGCGTTGCGCTGCTGTGCTCGACATCGCGGGTTAAATCCAGGCAACATCTCGATATCGATAGTGCGAAATGGAAAAACTCTCGTGTACCGTGCATTGTGTGCACATTAAAGAACCCCCCAGGTGGTTAAAGTTCATCCTCAGTCCCCAATTACGGCTTGCCTCCTTATCAAATCGTGGTTTTGGCACGTAATACCCCAGAATTTCATTTTTAAGGACTCATCATATCCTGTTTTTTTGTCCTTCCGAGGTACTGTTATTCTATTACCATACGCTATCGATCCTGTGAAGCACTGTAATTCGTCAGCAACTGGTACGCCGCACAGGGAAAGTTGTGCGAAAACTACGAGCTCACGCTTGCGTAGCTCTCGGGCACAGTCTTTAGTTAACACGGGACGCACGCGTGAGACCACAATGCTTGAAACAGCAGTACACAAATACTTCTAGGCGCACATGGGCGACATCGCGCATAATTTTGTTCCGGCAAAAACGTTTCCCTGTCTCCAGGGCTACTCACTTCCCTCGCCATCCATCGCCAGTCAAGAGTGCCGTCAAAGTTCCGGCGCCTCATCAAGTTGAGCGGCTCCGGCGAGTCCGAGCGTGTCCTCTTGCGCCCCTGCTCGCGGGAAGTTCCGCCATTTCCCGGTTCCATTCTTGGTCTTTTCGAAGCCACGGTTGTGGTCATCAGAACATGTAAACAACAAAAAGCAAGACATATGAGCCTCGAGCAGCGAACATCGAAGTGCGAGACCATCGCGATCACGTGTGAGGACATCGACAGAGCAGTGGTCCGTTGTACCCGAACGGGTCACTCGCATGCTGGCATGTGAGTTCACAGCGACAGTTGCCAAGATTTCTCACGCCAACAGCCTCCCGAAAGTCAGCACAATCTTCTCGATGTAGCATGCACTGTTAATAGGCTCTTTCATCCCTACCGTAGCTTCAGCAAGAACCGTTATCAAAATGCTGCCCATCTTGAAACGGAGCACAAATAGTATTCGCTCTAAGTGTGCAGATTTTAGAGAGATTGTGGCTTAATTTACTCCATCTGAGTACCATGCGAGCGGTCCACAGCACTTTCCGTCTGGCAGACTACGTAATCTGTATTGCTATGGGGATGTTGGGAGTATAGAAGATTACATTTACAATATATATACAATATGATCTGAGTAGTTCAGATCGCTGACCACTTACAACTCGCAGCAGCCAGCTTCTCGCGATCTTCTTCCTCTCTTCGTTCATCCTTCCGTAATAATATGTCTGCTCGACAACGAGCATCGAGCAGAGCGATGGTTTGCGGGCGGAAAGTCGTGCTTTCGACACACCAGTTATTGTATCTGTATCCGACGCTCCAAAGTATGTGCCATGTCACATCAAGTTCGCTCGCGGTAGGTATCGCCGTAGTCAGCATTCATGTGATACTTGGTCAGTGCATGACCAAGCGAAGAAAAGCAAGAACAGACGACAAACTGTTCCAAAGCCAATGCCTTTCCAAAGCGAACACGAATCTTGTCTTCTGTGCTCCAACTTTAACGGCTCGCTGATACTTTTTACGTTTCATGTAATTGTGCATGCAATAACAAGTTCTCATAATAAAACAAAACACGTTTTTCTGTAATAATAAAGGTAAAAGAGTTTTTATTTGCTGTTTTAGTAGAAACTAAATTGTGACAGATGGAACGGTGCTTGCCAGGCTCTCCGAGAACGATGGCAATCCGAAGTCACAATATACCGGCATTCCCATGCACACCACAGCGCAGCAGCGCCAGATTTCCCTCTAGGTATTATTGTGAGAAACTCTGTGCTCTATGGTGCTTTCTACGACATCCGCTGGACTCTCTCTCTCTCTCCTTCTAGTGTTCTCTACCACGGCTACGCATACGCAGCGGGCATCTAAGCGGAGGCTACGAGTGCCTCTGTTATTGCGTGGTGGCGGCGCACCGACTCTGCCTCCTTGCACCTTCTTTTACTTCAGCACCGACGAAATTCCCGCGGTTAAGTGTCAGAATGTTACGACTCATGAGGTTGACGCGCGGTGGTAACGTGCGGAGCACGACCAGACGAAGGGGAGATTGAGGAGCGCCAATTAACAATAAGCATCCACGGATATGTTCTTGAACGTGAAATTTCCAATGACAGAGAATTTCGCAAAGCTCCAGGGGCTCCGACCACGATGCTAAAGGGCTAAGCATGCGACCACTCCGATTGTTGCCCGTGCTAAGCCATTTCTCTATGGCGATTAGCGCCAGAGGTGGAACTGTGGCAGCTGTCATGACTGAACGTTTCCGAACAATAAAATGCGTGGTGGAATCCCACTGGCACTCACTGAAACATTAGCGCTCTTTACACGTCTCTCAAAACCCGAACCTCGCAATACATTACTGCATCAGCTGAAAAACAGATCACTTACTCTTGGAGCCGCCAAGGCCAGGGGTCCTGTACCACTCGAAGAAATCTGCTGGAACGAAATGAACGTTCGTGAGTAAGCGCAAAAATTATCCGGCAAGTAATTGGTGAGCAATCGTTGAGTCCCCTCTGCTGCCCGGACCGCAAGCAAACTGAACCGAACTCACCCCTTTGGAAATTCAATCTCGCTGCACACGAATGTGGTCGGTGGCTTTGAGTTGATGAATGCGTTAACTGACTTCGGCGGTTTCTTCTTCCCCGCACTCACGTATTCAGACATCGTTGTGTCTCCTCCTTCTAAACTGCGTTCTCACAGGGAGATGGAGAAACAATGAAGCAATGTGAAATGCAGTCCTCAAGAGAAAACTCCTACCGTTTGGTGAAAACAGCGGGCATTATATATACCTAGAACCTTTAGGATCGCTATGGTGGTGCCAGCCATAGAGTTTCCTACAAGAATTACAGAGGGAACTCTGGCGCTAGTGTCTACGGGAGCTGCAATGGGAGTGGCTGTCCCAGCATGGGAATTATGGGAAGTACATGGATTTGCCTAAACTTCGTCATTTTGGCTTCAAACGGCTTTGTCGCTTTGTAAACTCGTCATTTTCAACAGTATATTGCACAACAAATAATTAATTAAACATCATTAAAATGGCCCGACGGCAGGATTCGAACACAGGGACTCTAGCACTCTAGCCTGATATTGAAACCCTTATGCCAGGGACGCATCTATCGACCAGCGAATGAAACGCCCTTATGAATTTATCGCGGGCATGCCAGTGCCTTGAGACGCTTGGCGCGTTTCGATTTGGCCACCTGGACAAGCACAATCATTGCAATTAATAGCAATTGTACGCATTCCCGGCGACTTCTGCACTTCGAAGAATATAAATTGCGCCAAAATATACGACAATAAGATTTATATAGCGTAATATATAAAGCCACAAGAACGTCTGAATCTACAAGCACGAAAATCAGACAAATCCATGTACTTCCCATCATTCCCATGGTAGGACAACGATTGCAGCGCCAGAGTTCCCTCTAGTAATTTTTGTGGGAAACTGGGGGTGCCAGCGAATTGATATTGAAACCATATTAAACAGAAGTGGAAATTTGACAAGTTGCGCCCTCTATCACCAGCGAACATAGAGTTTGTATGAAACTCTACGCCAGCGAAGCGGTGGCGCAAGTCAGTGGGGCGCGTCTTCGAAAAATTGACCACCGATCAGCGCGTCCGATTTCTTGAAATTGCTTCACTCACGTAAATTACATTGTATTATTTCATTATAGGCCTTCAGGCTTTAGTCCAGTAGCTCTACGAACTTTCTGACCCGCTCCGGTGCACGGATCCTCTCATAGCGCTGTGTTTAGACGGCTGATATCTTGCGAATGATAGTTCGTCTGCTCCACCTCTGCTCCAAAAGGTGTTGATCGTAGAGTTTTCTGTGACTTAAATGAATGAGTGACCTCTGTCGACAAGGCTGGCACTTTGGCGCATACTGCGGGGCAGAAGCATTTCATAAGGACTAGAACTTACCTCTGCAATGTTTTAAATTATTTTCTTTTTTCGCTTCTATGCGCCATGTCGTCGAGCTTGTCGGAACACTTTTGTGGAGTGACGTTGAACTGAAGCAGCATTACAGAGCCACACGTGCCTTATTTGCGATCGCGAGTCATACCAGAGCACAGGAAATGCGTAGCCACACTGCGTAAAGTATAGCCAGTCTTGGCTTGAGGAAATGGTCGGGCAGTCTAAACTTTTAAAATTACAACGGGGCACATATATTTTCCAAGCGAGTTCCAGCATCAGAGCGCCTTCGTCGACAAGGCGAGTACAGCAAGCGTTCCATTTATATTTAACTCCTTGCTGTTAGTTAACGTGGGCATTAGGTAGTTTACGAGAGCAGTAATATCTTGTGTCATACGGGCACTGTCGATTGCGATCGAGCCCGATCGGGATAAAATGTGTCCTTTGCGATTGACTTCTTTGTGGAAGCGCGCGAATAAGAGACAATATGGCTTGCAGATTTCAATCGTCGTCGATCTGAACGCTTTTTTTTTTTTGCAGCATGTGCGTGTGGCAGGGGTATAAGCGACCGGGGCATGCAGAAAGAAAAAGGAACTCGTGTTTGAGGCTCTCTTTTTCAGGTTGCACAACAAAAAGTGATATTTGCGCACTAACAGTAAAGCGATGGCATGTAGGCATCGTTACAGACCTCAACTGCCGCGAGCTGAATAATCCTGTAGCTTGACTGCTAAGACATCAGCAAGACCCCGTGGCAACAATTCAGCTGAAAGTTGGAGCTGAAACGGCCTACCTTTCGTGTAAAAAGCGGGAACGTGACCGATGAGCTACGCTGCCATTTCAACTCGCTTCTACACGATCGTGACTAGAAAAGTAAGAGGAGCATGCTGTTGTAAAACAAAGTATTGTACACGCAGAGGGGTACTCTCGTCCTCACCATGCGAACAACATGCTCATCAAAGGGGAACCCACGCAATCAAGGAACAATTAACCGCAATAACAGCAGCAGCATAACACGAGCCGTGTTTAAAGAAGAGGCCGTTCGAATGCGGGTGAAGCACCACTCGAGAGGCACTCCAATATTTCAACATTGGCCTATAAGGGAGACATTTTTTTTAATGCTCCTCAGCACATGTTCTCACCAGCTGTACGAAATCTCAACGCTAAGATGGCTGATTTGTGGAACTGCTATAAGAGAAAAACGCAGTGTCAGAGTTACGCTGGGAGCCTGCATGGAATCTGGTGAGTCGCACTGCTGCCCATTAGTTAGACAAAATCCGAAGCGTAGACTCAAAATAAATAAAGCACGCAAAGAACTGCGTGTACGGACAACGCACCCCGACGGCAAATTTCTTAGCAGTTCACTGAAGATAATCTTAGCAGGCGCGCAGCTTGTATGCTTTGCCCGGGAGGCGACGCGCAAGGAGGGGGAGGGAGAGAGAGAGAGAGACATTTTTGGGTGTCTCAAGCCGTATCTATAGCAGTGCATCACATTTCCGACGTTGCAGTCACGAGGAACGCATATATGGTCAGTGACAATGAGCACGACGAAAGTGTACGCTGCCGTCAATGAATGAATACTATGCGAAAGAGAAGGAAAAATATTTTACTGGGAGATATAAGATTCAAATGAATGGCGGGGTCTAACGTGCGGAAACTGTGGGGCGGATTTACTTTATTTCGTTTTATTTTCGGATACTGCCGCTCCTAATTGGGCTATCGTAGGAGTGACAGATGGATTGGGGAAGTGGGTCCAGCGTGGGCTCCTCGCTGAGGCTTTCTATATATATATATATATATATATATATATATATATATATATATATATATATATATATATATATATATATATATATATATATATATATATATATATATACATATATATATATATATACATGTATATATATAGGAAAGTTGTCGCCGATACCGTCGCCTTCACCTGCATGAGCGGCCCTGCGCGCCGGCCGGACGCTATAGTCGCGTCGGAGAACCTGCCCCAGCTGCACGGAGCCTTGAGAAGTGGTTCAGTCTGCCGCACGCAGTTTTAATACTCGGTGGCGGAAACACCGGTTTTATTCCCCAGCGCCCTATGGTCTACAAAATGGAGAAAGAGCGACGGAAACGATGCAAACGACGCAACAACGTGTCGAGCAGACGACAGCTACTCAGCCCGCGGAAGCAAACAACATAACGGGTGGGTTTCTCTCTCTCTCTCCCTTAGTGTCTCGTTTGGCTGCATCAATTTTTTTTTTTTTTATTGGAGCAATATACAGGGGCGTGCATTCGCTTAGCGTGTTCTAAGAAAGATTTTGCGCTTTAACTCTGCAATGTTGTTGCTAACATGTTGCAGAAAACTCGCATTGCGTAATCTACGTCGTTCAGTGTAACACTTGTCACAGTTAATTCCTTAGCTTTTAAGAAAAAAGTGCGAACTTGCCTTCGTTCACGGGGATGCGAGCTGCTGCGGCTACGGCGCAAGCACAAACTTCTGTGACCGCCTGCTACACAAAGCAGCCGGTCAGGGAGGGTTGCCGTGTGCGTCCTGCTCCTCCGGAGCACGCCGCAGCGCTCCCTGAAACGCAGCGCACGCAGTAGGAGCACAGATGTACTACGTGCCCAGCAACTCAAACGACCCACGTGGACACACAGGGACAAAATCACGAAGGAGATTAAAGGCAGCTGACGTCCATCATGCGTTACTCACCGAGGAGAAAATAAAACAGATATCCGAGACGGCAGTGACCGTATCCAGAGGGTATTCACTCTGCGCACAGCGAGCATTAAACTTCTTTCTCCTTGCGGAATGATGCGAGCGCACAATCAGAACGGCACACAAATTTGCCACGAGAAGCCACAACAAAGCCATAAGTACAAACCCCCCACACACACGCACAAAGTCGTCAATAAAACGTGCGGAACAATATCGCCCGAGAAGCACTCGTCAAAAATGACGTATGATCGATGAACGACGATGGCTTCTTCGTTACGAGGCGATGTCCCACAGAAGTTGTGTGGTCCAAAGGCCTGCCTTCAACTCAACAAAGCATGGACATAATCTCCGCCGCTCGCGCTGCAGAGTAGCGGTTACGCCCTCCCTTTGTCTGTCCTACTTCCAGGCGCAGCAGGGTCGTTCTACCGCTGCTTTTCGCACCTTCAAACACTTCAGACCGTTCAACGGTCGCGGCGTGTCTCGTCATTGGCTGCAAGAAGCCTGTCACGATGCTTCGAGATAACCAATCGTGCGCCGCTACTTTCGCTCTAAATATAACGAATGCAAGCAAAAAGAAGCTATAAACGGCGAGACGGCGAGAGAGAGAGAGAGAGAGAGATGACGAAGGAGAGAGTATAGTTCTGTGAGAGGATTAATGTGGGGAAAGAAAACGCATGCTTGTTGCGATTCTACGCCCTTGTTCCTCTGCCGTTCTTTGGCGTGGAGAGAGTAACAACGGTCAGTGCAACGATTGTCGCGCGCCGATCGCGATTTTCTCTGCTCTGCCGTCCGACCGTTGCCGGAGCGCGGATGCGACCGAGCGGCCGCTCAGTTACTATTGGCTGTGTAAATTTAAAAAAAATAAACAAAGAGAATGCGATTACTGCTAACGGCACTGTATCTGTCTGGTGCGGTCCGATGACACCTCAATAAAGGGGGGCGGGGGAGTAAAAGGGCATGGAAGAGAACGCTTGCTGCGATACTTCGTTCGCGTCGCCGTTATATGCACAATCGGTGATTTCCAAGGCGCCGAACGTGAGGCGCGTGGCGTGGTCCCGTCGCGAAGAGAGTATACCGCGGGCCCCTTTTTCTTTCTTTTCGCGAATGTTGTACAACATTCCCCGCAAATATTGTACAATTTCCCCACAAAGTCTTCCCACGTGGGAAGCCTTTGTGGGGAAATGACCGCGACGGCGCCTCGGGCGCGTGCTCCTGCCCGGTTGACGCCGCCGTACCTGACAGTCACTTCGTGCGCGTGTCGCGCCCTCTCCTCACGCTCGGCTGTATCGGGCGTCGGAAATTGATTAGTTATGGGCGAGTCGATTTTCTGTGCGCAGTGTTTTCGCGACCATTTTTGGGCTCTTAAACTCGGGTCCTTATTGGATCCTGTCGACCGGCGTAATAGGCCATTGGTGGAGAAGCTTGCGCCTCCCGCGAGTCCCTTGAATGTTGCCGAAACTCACTTAAGGGAGGGTCTGCTGTACCTTTCTCTTCCCATTTTGTATTAAAAAATCACTCACACACAGTAGTTGTGAGGGGAGCAAGGAGACAGCAGCACACAGCGCCACTTCACCACGGCATATCAGGCCGGTCAGGCAGGACGTCGATGATCGGTATGACATCGTTTTGTATTGCATATGTGTAGAGTATAAATCTAAATGCCAATTTAATAAACGTAGATTTTCGAATGTCGTGTTCTCGTGGTCGTCTTCGTACCAGTGGACCTGGACTTGTTCCAGCCGGAGCTCATCTCCCCTTATTGTCGTCTCCCTGGTGAGCTGATGCATGAGACCACTTACAGCTGCGTCACTTCGCTACTGCCCCTTGAATGTGGAGCATCTGTGAAACGAGGCGAGGCCAGCAGAGTGTTGGCTGAGTGTCTCATGGGGCCTTCGTACAGCTTTCCGAAGTGGCGGTGTGGTGGAATTGTGATGGACGTACTCGAGGGCAGGTCCAGTAAGGGTGGAGAGCGCAGAGGTAACCGCCGCATACCTGGCAGGGTTGCGCGCCGCGACGCTGAGCTGTAGGGTACTGGATGGCATCATTGCGGAGGGACAATGCCTAGGCCTGATGGGAGACGCATCGTGACAGGACGTGGAATGGTGCGCGGGGGAAGTGAGGGGGGTAGGCGCGTCCTGGCGCAGTACTTCGAGTCGCGCACGACGATGCTTTCGTTGCTCGGCCCTCTGCGTCCTCGGGTTTATAAATGTCCGGTCATGGTAAGGGGCTGATCGGTGTGAAAGCTTCACGAGCTAGGGTATGAGCTTGTTCATTACCCGGGAGCCCCCGGTGACCAGGTGCCCACTCCAGCAGGACGTCTAGGGAGGGATGTGTTTGCATGTGAGAAGCTAATGTCGCTCGAAGGAGGTGCAATACAGTCTAGGATTCGAAAGCTCTAACGACCTTATGGCTATCTCTGCGAGCAGTAGATGTATGTGTGTCATGGGAGGAGAGGCAAATGGCTTCTCTTATGGCGAGAACTTCAGCGTCAGTGGAGGATGGGGCTTCTTCGTGATGACGCCCGATGTTATCACGTGGCCCAAAAGCAGCCGTGGTGTCCACGGTGTGAGGGTGCCGACATAATATGTACCATATGAAAGGGAGTTTTGAGGCGGTGAGCTATGGCTTGCCGACCACCATTGGTAGCGTCTGGATTCATGTTCCTTGGTATGGACACGGTCGTAAGTCTTCAGACAATGGCCGATGGCGGAGAAGTTTGGGGAGTGGCAGCCAAGCTACTGACGTCATAGCATGGAGGATTTCGTGGCCTCTGTGAGAAGTGCAGAGACGAGGTATTGGGCCTCGAGGTGGGCTTGCACCATTTCTTCGAGCGTGTGATGGGTTGCAGTCTCTTGAATGCCAGTACTCCCATTTCTCTACCGCGGAATTTTCGAAGTGCTGCTCCGAGGTGGCGGCTTTGAGTATTTGTGAGGGGGACATAGGGGAGGCCGTACATGATGCCTGAATAGCTGGTAGCCTCTGCAGTTTTGATGAGCTCGTGTTCACGGATACACGAGCGCCTCTTGGTAATACAAAGCATCATGGGGGCGACCTGACTGGCTTGAATTAGTGTACGCCTAAGCCATTCGGTGTCCCCGTCGCCTTGCGGCCACGTACAGCCGAGGATATGTACGACTTTGCGTCGGGGGATCGGGTCGCGCGCCATTATCAGCTGGATGAGGTCCGGGTGGCTTTCGCCTTTGTTGGTGTGGAAATCGAGGACAGTAATGTACCCCAATGTTTGCGAGTGACATGTAAGTCCCAATGTGCGAGTGCATAAATCGATGACGTCCAGACCAATTCGTATCGTGGACTCTTGTTCGCCGAAGCTTCCTGGGACGCAACAGAGCGTGACGTCATCGGTATATGCAGGATGTCCCACATAACTTCAGCCAAGAATTTAAAACGTAAAACGCGTCGGAAGCGAATTGAATCCAACGCATACTATTCGCAATAGCCAATAGTAACTCATTTTTTGTTTTCCCAATATTCCACTAATTAATTAGGTTAATTACCCAACTTTATAGTTATTGGCTGAGGTCCCCAAGCATGATACGCAGGTTTCTAGAGCACCTTCAGAAACCACCGATCGAGTTGCTTCCTTTAAGATACGTCTCACGTAGTCCTTTTTTCCGGGTTGCAGAGAAAGCCCACGAAATATGAAAAAAGCAACGTGAGGGAGCGTTTGCGCAGTGGTATTGTGCTGCTCTCTAGCGTGCGTTCGGTGAACAAGGTCGGCTGCATCGTCACGAGGAAGCGGCAGGGCGTCCTTTATCTCATCGGCAGCGCTCGGCCAGCAGCACGCATTTTCGCCGCCATTCGACAGGAGCCGACCTTGTTCACCGAACGCACGCTTGAGCGCAGCACGCTACCACTGCGCGAGCGCTCCGTCTTGTGGCTTTTTTCATACTTCGCGGGCTTTCTTTGCAGCCCGGAAAAAAGGACTACGTGAGACGTATATTAAAGGAAACAACTCGATCGGTGGTTTCTGAATGTGCTCTACAAATGTGCGTATCATACTTGGGGTCCTCAGCCAATAATTATAAAGTTGGGTCATCATCATCATCAGCCTGGTTACGCCCACTGCAGGGCAAAGGCCTCTCCCATATTTCTCCAACAACCCCGGTCATGTACTAATTGTGGCCAGGCCGTCCCTGCAAATTTCTTAATCTCATCCGCCCACCTAACTTTCTGCCGTCCCTTGCTACGCTTCCCTTCCCTTGGGATCCAGTCCGTAACCCTTAATGACCATCGGTTATCTTCCCACCTCATTACATGTCCTGCCCATGCCCATTTCTTTTTCTTGATTTCAACTAAGATGTCATTAACTCGCGCTTGTTCCCTCACCCAATCTGCTCTTTTCTTATCCCTTAACGTTACACCTATCATTCTTCTTTCCATAGCTCGTTGCGTCGTCCTCAATTTGAGTAGAACCCTTTTCGTAAGCCTCCAGGTTTCTGCCCCGTAGGTGAGTACTGGTAAGACACAGCTATTATACACTTTTCTTTTGAGGGATAATGGCAACCTGCTGTTCATGATCTGAGAATACTTGCCAAACGCACCCCAGCCCATTCTTATTCTTCTGATTATTTCTGTCTCATGATCCGGATCCGCAGTCACTACCTGCCCTAAGTAGATGTATTCCCTCACGACTTCCAGTGCCTCGCTGCCTATTGTAAACTGCTGTTCTCTTCCGAGACTGTTAAACATTACTTTAGTTTTCTGCAGATTAATTTTTAGACCCACTCTTCTGCTTTGCCTCTCCAGGTCAGTGAGCATGCATTGCAGTTGGTCCCCTGAGTTACTAAGCAAGGCAATATCATCAGCGAATCGCAAGTTACTAAGGCATTCTCCATTAACTTTTATCCCCATTTCTTCCCAATCCAGGTCTCTGAATACCTCCTGTAAACACGCTGTGAATAGCATTGGAGAGATCGTATCTCCCTGCCTGACGCCTTTCTTTATTGAGATTTTGTTGCTTTCTTTATGGAGGGCTACGGTGGCTGTGGAGCCGCTATAGATATTTTTCAGTATTTTTACATATGGCTCGTCTACACCCTGATTCCGTAATGCCTCCATGACTGCTGACGTTTCGACAGAATCAAATGCTTTCTCGTAATCAATGAAAGCTATATATAACGGTTGGTTGTATTCCGCACATTTCTCTATCACCTGATTGATAGTGTGAATATGATCTATTGTTGAGTAGCCTTTACGGAATCCTGCCTGGTCCTTTGCTTGACAGAAGTCTAAGGTGTTCCTGATTCTATTTGCGATTACCTTAGTAAATAGTTTGTAGGCAACGGACAGTAAGCTGATCGGTCTATAATTTTCAAGTCTTTGGCGTCCCCTTTCTTATGGATTAGGATTATGTTAGCGTTTTTCCAAGATTCCGGTACGCTCGACGTTATGAAGCATTGCGTATACAGGGTGGCCAGTTTCTCTAGAACAATCTGCCCACCATCCTTCAGTAAATCTGCTGTTACCTGATCCTCCCCAGCTGCCTTCCCCCTTTGCATATCTCCCAAGGCTTTCTTTACTTCTTCCGGCGTTACCTGTGGGATTTCGAATTCCTCTAGACTATTTTCTCTTTCATTATTGTCGTGGTTGGCACTGGTACTGTATAAATCTCTATAGAACTCTTCAGCGACTTGTAATATCTCATCCATATTAGTAATGATATTGCCGGCTTTGTCTCTTTGTAAAAGTTGGGTAATTATACGCAATTAATGAGTTATGGGGGAAAAGCCTGAGTTACTATAGGCTACTGCGAATAGTATGCGTTCGGTTCAATTCGCTTCCGATGCGCATTTCATTTTTTAAATTCTTGGCTCAATTATATGGGCAAACCTGTATATGGCATGCTTAAGGCCAGGAATTTCGTCGAGAAGAGGGTGTAGGTGTTTCATAGCCAAATTGCAAAGCGTAGCAGCCGGGATGGAACCTTGAGGGATGCCTCGGCAGACGGAGAGGCTTCAGATGGCTGACCGTGCAATCCCACGATGCGGATGGTGCAGCCCGTGATGAAGTAGCTGACGTAGCGGATCATGCGGATACCAAGCTTGGTGTGGCTAAGCTTTTCCAGGATAGTTCGAGGTAGACCGTTGTGAAAGTCTTCTTCTCGTCAACACCGTCATCGGTGTGAAGTTGGATATTGCTGGCATAGGCATGCACCTCTCTTCGTAAATACGTAGGGCAACATACTAGCTTACCTACAGAAGCTGAACAGGGTGTCTGGGAGATAGCTGTGGGCGGTGAGATGCCATTCGAGGCATGCCACGACTACCCTCTTCCCGAATTTTCCCACGCGTGATGTAAATGAATTCTGCCAGAAGATACCAGGAGTCGTAAGTGCACGACCTGATTTCGACAGAAGCATGACCAAAGTATCTTTCCACTAAGCAGGAATGCTTCCAGTTTCCCAGGCATTGCTGATGAATCGGAGGAGGCGCTCCTGGTGATCGTTAGGTAACTTCAGGAGAATCGCATATGTAATGCCGTCGGGGCCAGGTCAGGTGTTGCGGGGCCAAGTTTCAGAAGAGCAAAACGGAATTCGGATAACGTGAAGGGGAAGTTGATGCCATCTTGTTGTTCCGGTTGGGCAGCTGGCGAAGCAAGCGGTGGACGGTTGAATAATTCATAGTATGTGCCCTTTACTCCTGGAGAAGCTCAGCTCTGGTGAATCCGCATTGGAGATGATATGTTTGTTGTGCCTGAGGGGTCTTAGACTGGACCCTTGTGAGTTAGTTGACCCTCGGTGGCCATTAATTTCCTTGCAGATATGCCTCCAACGCGGCGCCGCATGCTGGTCCGTGTAGTCCTGACTTTCTCGGGGAATTTTTAAGATGCGGCGGTGAGGGGACTTGTAGTGCTTTAGTTGCTTGCATGTTCCTATAAGTTTGCGTCGCTTCTCCCATAGGGCCAGAAGATGCGAGTTGTCATCAGGATGGCCACCGGAGTTGCCTATGAGGACGTATGCTGAAGGACAGCGCAATGGACTTTCCGAGCCCAGTCCTCTAGATCAGCGGTCTTGTCGAGCGATGCTTCTAAACGTGCCTTTGGCCTTCGTGGAAATTGTAATGCGGGTGGTCCGTTTGAGACGGGTTTCGTTTCCGCAGATTTTGCCTATGGTAACGTTCAATTCGGTTATTGAGTGATCACTGTCGAGCGCATCGTGGGTGTTTTCTCTGGTGAAACTTTTCTGAGGGAGCGCTCAGGTTAGAATATCGGACGTACCCTGTTCACTGTAGTTGCCTATTCTGTTTGAGGTCGCGGTGTCATTCATTCATATTAGACTTTCGCGGCCTTAAGCATTCTCGAGAATGTAAGATTAAAAAAGAACACATTTCGTAATATTGTCATCGTTGCCCGACGACATTTCATGCTTTTTTTCCATTTGCTTATAGCTTTCTTTAAAAAAATAGGACCAGTTGAGCACTATTCAGTCACGTGTGCGTATTGTGTGCAATTATGAGAAAAAAAAATGGCTGTGGCTTAGGTAAGGTTAAGCCCAGGATGCGAAGTATACTAGCCTTTATTTTAGTTGTTGAACCACTGTTTAGCTTGGTGAACTGCTGTTGCTTGGCTATATTTGGTTCGGCTAGACGAAGAAACAACTCATGCGTTACTCTGCATCGCCTTGGACGCCCCGCATTGGACGCGGTGAGCGTCGAGCAACGCAGCGTTCGGCGCGGCAACGAAATGTGCGCCTGAGGAAGCGACGCACGCCTGAGCCTTAGAAACAGCTCGTTTCTAAGGCAACACCGCATTCACTAGAGGCGCTTTTGTACCGCTTTAAAGCATCGTACTCGTGGCTCAGTGGTAGCGTCTCCGTCTCACACTCCGGAGACCCTGGTTCGATTCCCACCCAGCCCATCTTGCAAGAGTTGAGCCAAAGCCACTTCTCCTCTGTCGTGACGTCACGGTGTCACGTGGTAATCAAGGCGACATCGCCGCTCCTGAGGAGCTGGGTTGAGCCCTCGTAATATGCTTCGCATAAAAGTAAAATATACCACCTGGTTTGATGTCTTGTGCAAGTGACCTACATGAGAGTAGTACAACGGTACAGGGGACGTATTCGGGGTACGTATTCTCGGACGATTGCTTTCGGCGATATCACTTTCAGTGGGCGATGATTGGCTTATTGAGCAAAAGGTGGTGATCTCAATGGCTCGTTGGGCACTGCGTCATGCGAAGGCGATAATATCGCCAATAGTCATAGTCGCAGATAGGCTTCCCAGCTTTTACCGTAGCGCGCGCTGTAAGAGAGGGCACAAATACACACACACACGTGTGCACACGCACGCACACACAAACACTCGCACACACGCATACACACACACACGTACGCACGCACGCACACACGCAGGCACGCACACAGACGCCAACGGCGTCTATATATAGCCGTCGTGTTTTTTCTCGTCGTTTTTTAAACCGCTCGCCTTTCGCAATGTCTTTGGCGGCGTGCTACGGATTGTTCATACCGAGGCGACTCGCCACAGACCAGGCAAGGACGATTCCTATCTGTGGGCGCTGCATCCGCTGTCCAGAGCGATTGCACTGATGCTTGCAGCCGCATGCGGTAGACCTTCAGCTTTCTGGAGTCCGGTAGACTGTCGCAGAAGCTGTTCCGGTGTACAGAGTTTCGTTCCGTGTCGAAAGCACCGCTGATTCGGCTCGTGAGGTCGAGCTGCAGTTTTTTATTCAAGGCAGGCGCCAGTCGGAACCGCACCGAAAGCGCAGCGCTCCAAGCACTTTATTTACTGAATGGAGCGAAAAAAAAAAACTGGCTGTGGCTTAGCTAACGTTAAGCCCAGGAGGCGAAGCATACTAGCTTTTATTTTAACGCGACAGCGTTAAGGAGCTCGTGTCGCAGAAAAGCCGGTGTCGTCGGCGTCGGCTCAGGCGTGCGGCGCTTCCTCGGGCGCACATATCGTTGTCGCGCCGAACGTTGCGTTGCTCTACGCTCACCGCGTCCGATGCGGGGCGCGTAGTCGCTGCGCCGTAGCAAAGCCACCTAGAAACAGTCTCTGTAGTACGCCGCAACCTTCGCTTCTCATTCCAACGAGCAGCTCTGTCTCCAAGAGGCATCTCACCTCGTGAGTGTCTAGCAGAGGCAAGCGCAGCTGCTTATATACCGCCGCGACGCCGCGAGCGACGGCGCGAGTTGGAGCCCCGTTTCTCCTCTGTCGTGACGTCACGGTGTCACGTGGTATTGAAGGCGACACCGCCGCGCCTCAGGAGCTGGGTTGAGATCTAGGAATATGCTTCGCATAAAAAAAAAACGTTTAATAACCGAAGAAAACCCCAGAGTTGGTACTGTAGAGGCTTATTCCTCCGTTAGGAGCTTACAGTTAGCTATCGGCGTTTCCGACCAACCTACCCGTCTTGTACGCACCTTGAAAAAATATTTCTGCCCGCCGTGGTTGCTATTGGCCTCGAGCTCCACCACTGGAAAAGCTGGCGCCACCGTCGGCATGACGTGCTAGGAGGGATCACGTGGACATAGCGGCCGCGTCGGCTGCTTCGGGTAGAGAGTACACTCTACTTCGGGCGCGCCGAAGCAAGCTGAAAACGAGTTTAAATTCCCTCGTACGCTGCGGTCCTCATTTAGTGGCGAAATTTTCCCGCTTCGAGTGTCTCCTTTACAACGCTTGAAAGCACTACAATAGGTAGTGGCTGCCTTTGAAGGCGCGCAACATGGTAGGCTACTGCTCGGTGCCGCAGGGCCGGACGCACGTAACGGATGCCGGTGTCAGCTTTATCACACGAGCCGCAGGACAAGAAGCTGCGTGAAGCTTGGCTCGCGAAACATAAAACCGGCAAACAGTCATCGGCTACAACTCGGGTATGCAGCAAGCACAGACGCGAGGAAGATTTCTGCTACGGCGCCCGGTCTGCGATGTTCTGAAAACGCGCACTGAGACGCTCGCCCGAGTCCGCTGCCCGACTAATGTCGTGACGGTTTGGTCTATGAACTTGTCGATGCTATAGATAATGGTAAGTTCAGTGGACTGGAAAGGCAGCGGTAAGAAGCACATTTTAAAAAAGCATGGCATATGGTCATGTTTGTGTTATGCATTAATGCACTGGATTACAAAAAAGGAGCAGCGGGAAATTGCACGCTGAGAACACCGATAAACATACAGTGCGACGCAACTCGAGAAATAGTATTGAAAGATCAAAGAATTTAGAAGAAAAAAAAAGATTGAATCGTCGCGACGGCACATCACAATCCTCGTAGGCGTCGAAGTCTCTACAATGAAATTATTTTTGAACAGCTCTGATAGCGTACACGCAACAATGGTTGCTTGTATACTGTCAAATGCTCATATTCTGCGGCCTAAAGATCATGGCACGGTGCGAAAACGCGAGCGCGGGGAAAGCGATACAGTGCGCGTACAAGCATGCAGACGCGCAGTCGGTCGCTGCGAATCTGCGCGATCGCTGCATTGAGGCTTCGTTCTATTAAACTCCATTTAGTTATACAAACACTATAAGAACATATTTCACATAGTTTGCTCCCAGCGTTTACCTACCTTTCACGCAAGAAGGCGGTTCGGGAGAGACCATCGCGGCGACCGCGCGCAGTGACGTTCACTGTACGTATTCGGTAAAGAGATAGCGTCTGTAAACGATTGTGTGCTTTCAGTTTGCCCAAGATTATTATTTAGACAGTAAGAAACTTCTCTCGTTTCGAAAGTACTCACAGAAATGTCCGGGAGAGCTCGCGCGTGGTGTTTTCTGTGAGCGCTGACAGCAAAACCTACGAGGAGCGCGCCACGTGATCCCTCATACTACGCCAGCGAGGCGCTTCCGATAGATGGCGACTCCGTAACTCCTCGCCGCCAATAGTGGCTAGGCGTTGGGCTGCTAAGCACGAGCTCGCGGCATCAAGTCCCGGCCATGGCGGCTGCATTTCGATGGGGGCGGAATGCTAACGCACCCGTGTACTTAGATTTACGTGCACTTTAACGAAGCCCAAGTGGTTCAAATTATTCCGAAGTCCCCCACTATACGGCGTGCCTCAAAATCAGATCATGGTTTTTGCACGTAAAACCCCACAATTTTTTTTTTACCAAATATAAGGCCATTTTTCCGAGGATGTTGTTTTTAGCCATCCGAGAGGGAATTGACCCGCCTCAGTGGTTAAACCGAACCGGTAAGGCTGCCCGACACTAAATGAACAGCCCTTACAATACAGACGCGCTCTTAGTGGCGCTGTGAGGGTCACTCCCGAGACTGGTCTTCCTACGAGTCGCATATAGAGAACGGCCTGTTCCTCCTCTTCATCTACTACCTGGCACACTGCAATGACCATGCCTCGCTCACTAGCATCTCCCTGAACAACGCACTTTGTCTAATTCTGTGATCTGAATATTGGCTTGCTTGCGTTTGCTCTTTCTAGGGTACAAAAACCCATTCTTTTCTCTTGTCGTGGAAAGCCATGTTTCTCTGTGTTATCTGGCATCTCAGAGCTTTGAACGACAGGCATCCTTCGCGTACGTGATTTAGCTCTTGTTCGCTTAGCTCAGATCGACGTGTTCCTGCTGTATGGTCGTAATAAATATTGGCTCTTTGCTTGGCGTTAGTCCTTGCCTCATTTGGCAATTCCTGTGCCTTTTTAACAAATTTCCGCTATGTGAAGTGCCGACATCTAACATCGGCTACGTCGGCTACGAGCTACCTACAGGGCCCCGTAGAGATTCGAACTATAGCATTACAAGTGCTTCCTCTTAGTCCGTTGGCATGCCTACGCGTCGACATGTGTCAGAGGTCCTGAGAAGCCCCTCTGCATCGCGGAAACAGGGAACTTCCCTAACCTCTGGCGGTGCTCGGAACACCAACTTGCATAAATATTCAGAAGAAAGGGAGTAGGCGCTCTTTTTTTTCGGCTACAGGTATAGGAGCATGGCTAGGCGTCGAGCCTTCATGCGACAAGCGCAACACAACCTGACAATACGTCCTAGGCACGATCAACTCGTCGCACTCCGCTTCCTTGGCGTCAAGATGCTGTCGGTGCAGTACACAGTCTTTCGCTCGCAAGCCTGCATATTTCTGTGCAATGCATTCGCTTACATCGCACTTGATATTTTGTTCGCTAGTGTCCACTTTTTGTTCGGCTATTAGGACGGAACAGCGAATCTCTAGCCTCGTCAGGTCCTCCTGATGGGGTTGCAACGATCGACCTTGTCGACTCGTCAACCTTTTCAACATCGGGCGCCCTCTCCAGCGTCTCCTGCATTTGCGCCACAAGGTCGCGTGCATTCGCGGCTCCGAGGCCGTGTGGCTCCATCTCGCGGTGTGAAATGCTATTTGCACCGTGCTCTTACGCAGAGGTGTTCCCAGTCTTGAAACGCTGCGCCTCCAATTCATCATTTGAAACCACGGTGACTATCAAAATTGTGCGGATCCTGTGCAGTGGGGTAATCGATGTAAGCGAAGCTTTCTGTGCAGTGCTGCTTACTGTGCTGTGCGCCATACTTCATAACCTCTAAGAGGGATGTGCATATTCATTGCCTCACATGGCACATCGCATCGTGGCAGGAGCATTAAACCTTAATTGAATTAGGGGGCTTTGCGCCAAAACCGCAATTGGATTATGAGGCGCGCCGCAGTGGCGGACACCGGATTAATCTGACACCTTGGCGGCCGCTACGGTGCGCTTTAATGTGGCGCGGCTTAAGCACACCCTGCGTGAGTTGTCCGCTTGACAAATTTGCATGGTGTTTATTTTTGAGAAACAACAGAAACGTAGCGTGCCTTCAACTTATCCCGTTTGATCGCAACCGCTGTCGTGTCTATAGTAGTAGCGTTTCGTTACCTTCTCACGTCAACTTTTCCCTATCCTTCCCTCCCCTCCCCCCCCCCCTCCCCGCTCGTACAGAAACTGCGAGCGAAGCTGTTATTCACTCGTTTCGCGACTGCTTCGGTTCTACTCATTCTCTGCCTCCTCCCCTCCCATCTCTCTACCATACTATTTAACTTTCCTCTGCACTTTCACATTAGTAGAATAGGAATTGGCAGAATGGTAGAATGGTAATTGGAATGCAATTGGCAATGCTTCTGCGGTGGGTCGCGGATAATTACAGCTGTCAAGATGCTAATGTGACGACGCCCAGGGAGCTCCAGAGGACACTGTGTACGTTCGACGCGCTGGAAAGGTCCAAAACGAACTTCTTGCATCGCCTTTCCCCTGCCGCGCTTCTGAACCACCCGATGACGCGGTGTGCTATACAGCATCAGCAGCAGCAGCAGTGGGAAAGTCAAACGACGAGGCAAAGAAAGCTTCGGTTTCTGAGAACGACAGCGTTCGCAGCGAGGATGTTTGCCTTGCGCCCACGGTCTCCACGCGCTGCGCCTCTGGCTCACGTTCGCCGCTTAAAACCGTCGTTTTCTGATCTACTTGCCTTTGCTGTGAGCTCACAAGCTCTCGAGCTCAAGTCGCTTCATTTCAAGTGCGAATTTGTGCTTTTTGCGCTCTTTTCGTTCTTGCCTTTTGCGTTCTTCTCTTTCACTTGCCTGATTTATTTTTTCCATCGTCCTCTCCCGTAGGATTTCAAGGCATTCTATTAGCTCGTCATCATGTTCCTTCAATGCAAGACTAGCCTGGATCAACTCGCGTTTTCTGAGTGAGTCGGACACACCCAGACGCAACACTTTCAGAAGCTCCAGTAACTCCGGTTTACGCTACGAATTAAAATCCCTGGCTTATTTCAGCGCTGCTTTCTCCACGGCGCACATACTGTCTCCACGCACACCCGAACTTGGCGACAACGACGCCTTTTACCCGTTTTGTTCTCCACACTGGTTCTCTACACTTTGTTATACCTGGTAAACACCTGGTAAAGCTGAGCAGAGAAAAGTAACGGACTAACTAATCAAACATCGCAGGCCAGAATTCGGCTTAGACCATTCCGACGAACCATTGCATTTCACCGCAGTTAACCAGCGTTACGTCCGGTTTCACCGCTAGCGCCGGTACTTAGGAACGCGCACCATGCACCATAGAGGTGGCGTTGACACCATTCATCTGGAGCTTGACCAGCTGCAAAGAGGGGCCCAGGCAGAGATGATGCGACGTTTTAACGAGCAACGAAGCGTGTATTTGCCAGGGTTATTCATAGTTCGCTTGTGGAGTGATCTCCTCGAGGGAGTTTGTCCCCCTGCTCCGCACACCAGCACCCTTAGATTACGTAGAGTAGCCGGGAGGCAAGGCCCGGCTACTCACAGTCACACAGTGTTATGGGAGCTGCCTCCCGAGCGCGTGAGCGCCTCGGCGCTGTCGGCCGGGAGCCCATGCGCGGGGTAGCAGCCCATCAGTTCCATCCGCGGTGCCTCGAACGCAATGCAATGCAGAAGCAAGCGTTGGAAGTTCTCCACTTCACCGCAGTGATTGCAGTTGCCCGCAGCGGTGAGACAGAGGCTTTGCCTGCGAGACCGAAGCGTTGCTTGCGGCCACACGAACCCTCCACGCCTCCACTCCTACCCCCGCCCCCCCCCACCCCCGCGCACCCCCGGACCCGCCTTGAAATATTGCGTGCGGTGATTGCGGGCAGCTTCTCCCGCGCTCGATACGCGGTTCGGGGAGCTATTAGAGGTGGTTTCAGATAGTGAGGCGCCTGTTCTTGCTTCTCATGGGCACACATTGGGGGGCGACAGCTAGTGTGCGCTTGCCGCACGTTCGTCGGCGGGCTTGTTGACGTGCACGTCGCAGTTGGTGAAAACCCACTGCAATCGGGCCCTGGCACACCTCCGCTCAAATGCGGCGAGTCTGCAGCGGCGTTTCACCTAATGCGGCGGAAGGCCGCGCGCCAGTTGCATGGGACCGCGCTTTTCGGTGGCTCTGATGTCACCTCCAGGGCAAAGCCGAGTCCCACTCTTAGGCTCCGCAACTCGGCAGTCGTCGACGACCCGTGGAGTGCCGCTTGTTGGTGTTCGTAGTGCTGGAGTGTTGTAATTACGGCAACCGCACTGTGCTAGCGGTCGTCTTGCAATACCGAGCCGTCGGTCGCGAAGTTCTTCGCACACGACGGCTCGTGTTACGATAGCCGGCGCGTATTGCGGCGTGCATTCTTTCTCGCCGATGCCTGAATATCTGCGCGAACTTCGACGCGTTGTGGGCCTCGCAGGGGTTTTGCGGCAGGCACTGTGTGGGCGTGCGTCCTAGCTGAGGTGTTAGCAGGAGGACGCCCCGCATTCTCGATCAACGGCGTTGTCGAAGGCGCTGGAGAAGAGGGCCACCATCGGGAGCTGTGTGCAGTTCGTACAAATGTGGGGCATGCAGTGCACGCTGCGTGGCCAGCAACTCCAGTGGTCAAGACCGCGCTTCTGCCAGCGAGACAGTGGACAGCAACGTGCGTTGTTAGGAATGGCCGTACGGGGGTGGCGACGTGCCAGCTTTCAGCCCGCTGCGCGTGTTCCAAGCCCCCCAGACGAGGCGCCTTCTGAGAACTACGGATGACAGGCGGCCACGTGGCGCGCGGGCAGCTCTGGAATGTGGTGCGCCGCCGCGCCACCCGGGACGGCGCAAAGTTCTACGAGGCCCTCGGTCGACGACACCGCGGACTATACCGAGAGTTCTACAAAGCCCTCGAACGCGTTAGCCTTTGTGTGTGTAGGCTCGAACGCGTTAGCCTTTGTGTGTGTGGGCTGTACTGCGGGGCGGCGGCAAGTTTACCATGATTGGACGCACATTCCCGACCATTCGTGCTCCGTCCACGCCGAACGATGACGTCGAACTATGACGTCAAGCGGAGGGTTATAAGCAGCGTTTGCCGACTGCTAGGGTGTGCTCGTGCTCGTGCTCGTGTCGTGCTCGTCGTAAGGAGCTGAGTGCTCGATGTTATGCCAAAATGTAGTAGTGAGCTGTGTGCTCGAATGCTGTTTTGCTGAATGTTAATCTTGCGGGCTCCATATGGGAGTCGCGCTAGACTGCCAATGTATCTTGTCTTAAAATATGTTAATCCTGTAAATAAATCCTGTTAACCGAGTTCCTCATCTACGACCTCCGACTCCTTCAAATGGTGGCAGCGGCGAGGTAGTCCGACGAGTCCTACATCTGCTTGACAGCGGTAGGATCGTCCGACAACCCCGACAGCGTGTAGGCACTGAAAAAAATTACCATGGTTAGAGGCTTGGGCGAGTTAATTATTCGTGACAAAACGAGCACAGCGCGGAAGACGGCGAGATAGAAAAAGGAAAAAAGAACAATGCAGATGGTGCTGTGGGTGCGCCGTCCGTCACACGTATGGGAGGACGTAGAGTCAAAACCACGCTCCCGCGGTTTACGCACGGGTTATCCAAATGGGCACAGGCACCCTGCGGCCGGACACTCAGCATTATTTAGGGATTAGCTGTGCGGGTGAAGCAAAAACTGTAATTTTATGTAGGCCAAAACCACAATCTGATCGTCAGGCACGCCGTATGTAGTGGATGACTGTGGATTAATTTTGACCACCTGGGGTTTTTTAACCTGCACCTAAACCGAAGTATACGAGCGTTTTTGCATTTCGCCTCCTTCGTGTCCTGGGCAAGCAGCCGCACCATGTTAATACCGTCGAACCCTGCAAGCACATCCAAACCCTTTAAATAGAAGGTCTCGACTGCTCTCCTGTCACCAATTTGCCGTGTGGCATTCCAGAGCAACTACTAGATGGATATGGCCTCTGCGTTGGGAGTGGGAGAAACACCCCTTTCGTACCGTAATGGCCCAGTACCAGACCGGAAGAGCGTTTGTACTTACGAAAATTTCATCTTTCAATGTTTAACGTTTCGGCCATGGCATGGCCTTCGTCACAACAAACACAGATCCAAGTGCGCAGCCGCTTTTATGGGCATGCGCACGTGGGCATAATCAGCGGTACCTGCATAGTAACAGAAAAAGTGCAACAGTAAGTATGCCATGAGCACGATAAATGATAGGTATGAAACATCATTGTAGTAGCACGACGATTGTACATGAAGTTACAGGATGATATCAATAGCGACATGGCAAGACTAGGAACAAATTGATATGGCACGGTTTGTCAATTCTGTACAAGAACATACACATCAAGATATGGCAGAAAGGCGCGACATTTTTCCTGCGTTCTCGTTGATACCGGATGACACAGTGTTCAATTTATGAATGAGAAAGGATTCTCTTACTTTTCCAACATAGTGCGATATGAAACCTGATTGTATTACTGTTAGTTTGATGTTGTCAAACGTATGACCTGGCAGTCGAACATGTTTAGATATTGGAAGGTGCGGCAAGCTGTTAACGTGTGCTTCGTGGGTGTTGAATCTGATACGAAAAGATGTTTCGGTCTGACCGATATACTCCATATGACACACTGAACATTCAAGCAGATAGATGATGTTAGTACTGTCGCAAGTGACGTCGCCGTAGATTTTAACAGAAAAATTGGATGCTGTGCTTCTAGCTGTATTTTATGTGGTCATATGTGTACAAACTTTACAACAGGGCTTATTGCAGGGATGACAACCAGCAGGAGCAATCGCTTTTGTCTTGGAAGAAGTCACTAGGTCACGCAGATTCCTCGAGCGACGATAGACCACTCTTGGTGATTCCGTGAAAATGTTTTTAAGACGGTCACTCTGTGTCAGTAAGTGATAGCGCTTCCTGATAATGTGCGGCATGTTAGGAATAGATGAAGAGCGTGTTATGATGAGATTAGTTCGTGAAATCGGCACCGATCGCTTCTCCGTGCAGATGAGTTCTTTCCGGTCGAGGCAGTGGGCTCGTTTAAGGGCATCGTCAATTATTTGTGAAGGGTATTTCTGGACGGTTAGTGCGTTACGAAGGTGGTTACAGTTGCGAGTGAATTTACTGTCGTGCGAAGAAATTCTTTTGAACTGGATAGCTTGGCTGTAGGGAATGCTCGTTTTGCAATGTTTGACATGGCTGCTGTTGAAATGCAGATATCGCTGTCGGTCGGTGTGCTTTCTGTGGGATCGCTTTCGCGGGATCGAATCCCGCCCACGGCGGCCGCATTTCGATGGGGGCGAAATGCGAAAACACCCGTATACCTAGATTTAGGTGCACGTTAAGGAACCCCAGGTGGTCGAAATTTCCGGAGTCCTCCACTACGGCGTGCCTCATAATCAGAAAGTGGTTTTGGCACGTAAAACCCCATATTTTAATTTAATATATAGATATATATATAAAGAGAGTGAGAGGGAAAGAAGTCATAAGACAACGGCAGAGTCACCACAGAGGCAATTCTTTTCTTTGCTACGCATCGTATGCTTGGACCGCGACGATTGTCTGTCGACGCAGGGGTCGTAAGAGTTCTACGGATACACCAAACGTCACGCTTTTTGTAAATGGCAAGCAACTATCCATTGTCGGCAGCATTAGAGTTCTCGGTTTCTGTGTATCAGCGAACGGCCACAACGGGGAAACAATCAGAAAACTAGAAACCAGCGCACAGCAAACAATGAGACTAATTAAGAGAATAGCTAATCGACATTATGAGATGAAAGAGAACAATGTGGTATGACTAGTCCAGGCTTTTGTCATTAGCCGCGTAGTATACGTAACCGTTTACCTAAATCTCCAAGTAGCAGAAAAGACAAATATCGAAGGCATCATTAGACGGTCACTTAAACAAGCCATAGGATTGCCGATAAACAAATCGAATGACACGCTCCTGCCTTAGGTGTCCACAACACGCTCTAAGAACTCACAGTAGCCCCTACGATAGCGCAATACGAAAGACTCGCACAAACACCTACTGGCAGACACATAGTTAACAAGCTTAGAGTAACATACGCATCTTAGTATGGCACTAAAGTAGACATTCCGCACGACAAAAGGAAGCAGCTTATTATCACACCGCTACCCAAAAACAGGTATCCCGATCACCACAGGGAAAGGAGAAAGGAAAGAGCAAGGGCTATACCGAGAAGATTCCAACGCACTAAGCACGTGGCGTACGTCGGCGCGGCATAGTACACGACAAATCAGAATATATCGATCGTTGCAGTGAACTCGGAGGGTGATCATCAGGTCAGCAGATCTACGAAAACCTACAGAGCCGAGGTGGCTGAGGAATCGGCCATTGCTCTCGCAATGGCTGCCACACTGGCCACGATAATAGTCAGCGATTCTAAAAATCGCAATTTTAAATTACGCAAAGGGCCGCATTTCGCCGGAATCACAACGTATCCTGGCAAACTTCCGCGGTCAGAGGGTTGGCCATATCATCTGGGCGCCAGCGTACCCCTACCTCCCCAGCAACGAGGCCTGCCGACACCATGGCTCGAGGACTTGGGGGAGCCACCGGAGCGCCGCGGCTGGGGCTGACAGGGGACCGGGTGGTTGGCTGCAGGGAGATAACTAACCATTACAGATTGGGGAGAGTGCGTTTTCCTCCCGCACACCCATCACTTTATAAGCAGCTGCAGGTGGTGGCATGGCGCCTCCTTCAAACAAATCCGTATCCAATATTCGGCCAAATGTAAATTTTGTGAAGAAAGGGAGGACCTGGCTCACAGTATCTGGGCCTGCCTTCGGGTGCCCCGACAGGGCCGAAAAATTAAGGCTCGGAAGCAGTGGGAGACCGTGTTGCCCAGCTCGGCCCCCGAAGACCAGCTTTTGGCCGTCCAGCAGGCCGAGGATGCCGCTGGAGCTAAAGGGATTCTGGCCGTCATATAGGCCGGATTGGCCCCTCCCCCCCCCCCCTTCCGCCGAATATGCCAGCTACACAAGTTATTTCTCTCTCTCTCTCATTAGAAAGGCAGTGGTTGTGTTGTGTCTACGCCTTCCTTCGTCTTCGTTTTCAGGGCGCTCTTATTACCCGGGCTCTAAAGGTCATTGCCAAAGACGGATGCACGGCTCGAGTGAATACCAATCTCACCATGCTCAGTCCCTCGTTGCATGCTAATGTCTTGACAGACTTGGCGCGTGCGTCGCATCGCATAGCCCATGAGATACAAAACGTTCACTTTACGAAACTGAGAGCCTGCTAGTTTCCCCCATCCTTTCGGGGGTAAGTCAAGTTGTGCCGCCTTCGGGTTCAGCCAGTGTCGGTAGCAAAGAGGACGCGCCTGTTGTGGCGTTTTGTGTAACACATATGCGATTAAACTTAGGCGATTAATTTTGCGCACTAGCGCGCTCGTCTTGCTGGCATACCTGCGCTGGAGTGCAAAGTGAAGCCGTGGAAGAGCCGCACAAAACGAGGACGCTTGAACTAGAAAAGAACGAGGAGACAAACAAGCACAGTGTGATAGAAAGCAGTATGAGCCTTTGCTTCGATGAGTCCTGCGAAAAATCTTCTAATCAACTTTATTTGATTGCAGTTAGATTTTTTATTACCGCAATCACACGGCTGTATAATAGTGTAGAGCTAGGTTTAGTGTCTTACTGGTTTGTTTGAATTTACGTATCATTGATAATGTGCCTCTAAAGCATTGGAGCCACTTGTGCATTTATTCAGCCCCACAATATATTGTAACACGGAATCCTGCCTTTCGCGTCGCGTGCCATTGGGCTTTTTTTCACACACTTGGTTCTTTAAACGTTCTCCTTTAGCGTGCGCCGAGCGTGCAGTAGCCGTTTCAGTGCTGTTCAAGCACCTTCGATGCACTGGCTCAATATGTCATTTTTTTTCGCTCTCTCTTCTATCAAACTGTTTTTTCTGTTTTTTTTTCTCTCGCAATATATTTTTTTTTTATTTGACCATTTCATCTGCCTCTCTTCAAAGCAGCCAGCTGTTGCACTCTCGTGGAGAAACAAATTTGCAGGCCTCTTTCCTCATTCTTTCTTCTCGTATCTAGAAAACAATGTAGTAGTATGTGCGACCTATAAGATAATGTAGTACATAGCTCTCCCGTGCTTTATTTCATGCAAGGCACACGCCTTTATGAGCCCTTTTCGAACTCCATGCTAGTTCTTGCCATTCATAACAGTTCATTAGTTAAGCATGCTGGGCTTCCCAGCTATTATGGAGCAAGCTTTTTTTAATGCAAACCATTCTTTTTGATGAAACCATATATGTACCCTAAAGGCCCTTTTACAGGTATTACACGGAGGGTTACATAACATTACATAACATATCGCGGTGAATAAACAACGAAAATATAGAAGCAAAACGAGCGCCATTTGCTGAGAGCATAACCTGATAAAACATATTCAAAACTAGACTGCAAACTCTGAGAACATACTGGAAAAAGTAGAACTATAATGGTAGTGACAACAATAGAGAATAATACAATTCTAGCCAGTCGACACGCAATAAGCCCTTCCATTTGCTGAAAAAAGCGTCGTGGTTGTTGACAGAAACGATTTCCGCAGGCAGCTTATTCCAATGGTAAATGACAAAGAAGGCGAATGACGCATAAGCTTGGCACGAGCGATTTTCCATTGTTCTTTAAAGCCGTGGTCTAATCGGGGAAAGATGCGATGGGCTGGTTTGATATGAGATTCTATGAATGGCGCAGGATTGTAATAAAGTCGGTGAAAGGGAGATAACAGGGTAACAAGTCTTCGCGTTTCCAGTGAACATAAAGTCAGACGCGATTTGATATCAGTAATGCTGGAGACGCGAGAGTATACTTCCTTGTGATAAACCTATAGCGGAGTTATTCTGCAGTGATTCGTGTTTCCCGGCAAGGTATGCTTGTTGCGAATTCCAGATGATGGCGGCGTATTCTAGTTGCGATCTGACTGAATTTGTGTATGCTAACAGTTTGGTTTTCTGATTTCCGGAGTGTTATAGAGGCGAATTTTTTTAATTCTCAAAAACTTAAAAATGATCGCTCTGTATATTGCTAGCAGCAACCAGAAAAAGCGACCAATTTGTTCATCAATTATTACTTTGTAATGATTAATTAAGTAACTTTTCAATTTTTACACTTAAAGCTGATACAGGTGTGCTGAAAAGTCGTCGGTCCGATCTATTTCGAAAAGAATGTGTATAATTTTGTTGATTTACCACAACACATACTTTCGTGTGAATGTGTGTACATTTCTCACGTGTCTGATTAATAGTTTTTTTTTTCAAGCAGTTTCTTCAGCCATGTCGGAGGTGAAAGCTGATTTTTCGCCTTTTGAACTCTCGGCTGTCATCGCAGTTCTTTTCCTCAAGAAGAAAGCTGCGAGAGAGACTTATGAAATAATGAGCGCAACCTTGGGTGACAAGTGCCCGTTCTCTTCCAGCGAACGAATGTTGTGCGCAGTGCTATAATGTGGCATATTTGGAACCCGAGATGAGCAGCAAGGCCTGGGCGGCCTTGAACTGTTCTCCTGAAGTTGTTGATCGTGTCCACGACCTGACACTCGGACGCCGCCCAATCTCGACTGTATTTATTGCTCAGAGACTAAACATATATCCAGGGGATGAGTGGCAGTGATAGTTCACGTGTACATGGCAATGCACACACTGTCAGCGAAATGGATGCCCAAGTGGATGTCCAAAGACCTAGTCAAGAGACTGCCTCCTTCAGTACCGACTCGTAGTAAATACGTATACTGTAATGTGTTGCCTGAAAATTTTCAAAAGAAATTTCAAATTCTGAATGTTTGAACTCAGATTAAAAGCACCATCGAGCGTAAGCATCCAAGCTCATTATGAAGCTCTTCGAGCGATCTGGTGACGACTTCCTCGACCTAAATGATCCACCTATTTTCGGATACAAAAACAGCGGCCATTTAGAAAAGGGGCAGCTTAGGAGAAGAGGCGGTCGCAGACACTCATGGCGCGAAGCGCATGCGTGGTTGAGGTAACACTCTAAGAAAAAAGGTCTAAAAGGGGTGGGAAGGATATTCCTTCTGGGGACTAACTGATTTGCCACAACCATTGGTCCTTTTGGGGATATATGACATCGGATGAACTGTTACTCCCCATGCGCTTACTACTTCGAGGAGTAACAGTTGCCCTTTTCCGATGCTCCTCAAGGGAGTAAAGGTAGTTCTTTCCGATGATCTGTAAGGCGGACTTAATGAAATTAGGCATATATACCCTGATAAAAAATTACTGAGCTGAAACAAAATGTGCCCGAAACTAGGATTCCAACTCAAGTCCTCTCGCTCACAAGACAGGTACTCTAACCACTTCACCGATTGACAGGACCGGATATTAAAGCAAGCTTGCTAATAAGCATCGGAACGCAAGTGCAGCCATATAAAAGAGACTCGGCATTTTGTGAATGCTATGCAGTGAAAGTCTCACGTTGAGCGCACTTCCAACCATAAGCGACTGCGAAAAGAAATCAGCCCGAGTATTCTTACGGTGATTTAACCTGAGGCACATCAGAAGTGGACACAGTTACGTGTTCTCTATACGAGCGCGAATGAAAACGGAAGCGCGAGAGCAGCTGCAGGTGGGTGAGACAGGTGGCCGGCACATGTGGTAAGTTTGCAGTTTGTAGCACTGTGATACGAGATAAAGCGGCCGGGCAGAGAGAGCTCCCCTCCGCGAATATGTGTCTGTTGAAGGCCCAGAACGTCATACTCGTTCAGTATATCTATAGGAGCGCATCTGCGAGTTCTGCGTGATGGCGGCGCGGGGAACAGACGTTCCATAGCTTTATGTGTCGCCAAAAAGTAAAAAAAAAAATAAAGTGGGGAAGCCCGCACCACCAGTTAGGTATAGCAGGCGTAAACCAATCAAAAATAAATGAACTGGGGAAGCCTATGTTATCCCAAATAAAATTTATATAATAGACAATTAGTTAACTAAAAACTCGGAGGCCAGCCTCGGCATTTTGTGCATGCTATGCAGTGAAAGTATAACGTTGAGTGTACTTCGAACCATAAGCGACCGCGAAAAGAAATCAGCCCGAGTATTCTTACGGTGATTTAACCTGAGGCACATCAGAAGTGGACACAGTTACGTGTTCTCTATACGAGCGCGAATGAAAACAGAAGCGCGAGAGCAGCTGCAGGTGGGTGAGACAGGTGGCCGGCACATGTGGTAAGTTTGCAGTTTGTAGCACTGTGATACGAGATAAAGCGGCCGGGCAGAGAGAGCTCCCCTCCGCGAATATGTGTCTGTTGAAGGCCCAGAACGTCATACTCGTTCAGTATATCTATAGGAGCGCATCTGCGAGTTCTGCGTGATGGCGGCGCCGGGAACAGACGTTCCATAGCTTTATGTGTCGCCAAAAAGTAAAAAAAAAAATAAAGTGGGGAAGCCCGCACCACCAGTTAGGTATAGCAGGCGTAAACCAATCAAAAATAAATGAACTGGGGAAGCCTATGTTATCCCAAATAAAATTTATATAATAGACAATTAGTTAACTAAAAACTCGGAGGCCAGCCTCGGCATTTTGTGCATGCTATGCAGTGAAAGTATAACGTTGAGTGTACTTCGAACCATAAGCGACCGCGAAAAGAAATCAGCCCGAGTATTCTTACGGTGATTTAACCTGAGGCACTACGCGATGTATACGTGTAGCGAGCTCAAATGGGGCACCCAAGACCGCAGCGAAGACGAATTTCTCGGTCACTTAGCGTGCCCCGCTTGAGCTACACATCGCTTCAGTTAAGTTCGTATAACCTCCTTGGAGCGGATGGAACTTAAGTACTATTGACCAAGAAAATCTAGCCGTCTATCAATGACTTGCGCGTTTAATGTATATCACACATCTTATGGCGTGCGCACGAAGGGCATGGCTCTTCACATTCCAGCTTTTAAATTTCACGCAATTTTCTCACGAAGAGGCAAGGTGCTGCTTTCCATGTAGTTCAGTAGACAGTGCACGAACTTCGAACCACTCACGATTTATATGCAATACTGTTTTCGTCGCATCGCTCCATGACACGGACGAAAACAGCGGAGTGCTTGGGGAGGAACTGTGGTCGTTCGTCCTCCTGTTGCTCTCTTTCCGACCAGGGACTAAACACTTACTCTCCGAAATTTGCGCACGGCACGCACATTCATGCACTTAGTCCTTTGAGGGACGAAATCGCCCTTTTTAGGACTCTGAACGTCGAGTAGAACAAGACACCCTGCTGCCGAAAATCAGGTATTTCAATTTGGTCTTTCCAAATTTTAGCTAGGGGTTGTTTTTAAAGGTGTAGGGCACCCATTCGGCGCGATAACCGGGTGAAAAAGGGTTTTATTTGGGATTTTGAGAGATCTCTTTGCCGCCAGCCCTTCGGCCCAATATGGCCCAATATGGCTTGTGCAACTTCACCATCAGTGAACTCACTCATGTTCTTCAAAGTTGAAAGTATTATTCAGTGTGGCCGTGGCTCGCTCCATGGTGACGAGGCTTGTGCAACTTCTCCATAAGCGAACTCACTCACGTTCTTCAAAGTTCAAAGCGACGGCACAACGTATCAAATGTTACGCCATCTCGACCGCTCCCCACTACCTCAACTCCACGAAGAGTGCAATGAAGTTTGGCGTTCCGGAGTCTTGCCACCTTCTTGGAAGGAACCCATTGTGGTTCCACTGTCTAAACTTATTCACTGGCACTGTCCGCTGGCCTCTACTTGGTGGCTGTTCACAGTCACTCATCCAGGAAGCCCAGCTGATTGAAGCGCGTTTTGCGTTACTTATTGATGGTGCGTTTGCTTTTTTCCATCCCCCACTTGCCAAATGAGAACAGAACGCACTCGGTCTTGGCATGATTCAGCCTGACTTTAATGGCATTCGTCCATTCCTTTTTTTTATTCAGTGCGGCCGTGGCTCGCTTCATGGTGTCGAGGCTTGTGGAACTTCACCATCAGTGAACTCACTCACGTTCTTCAAAGCCGCAAACGTCGCTCTGCCATGGGAAGCGACGGCATAACGTATTAAATGTTACCCAATCTAGGCCGCTCCCCACTAGCTCAACTCCACGAAGAGTGCAATGAACTTTGGCGTTCCGGAGTCTTGCCACCTTCATGGAAGGAACCCATTGTGGTTACAATTTCTAAAAAAGGCAAACCCTTTTCCAAGCTCTCCTCCTATTACGCCCTGTTTCTCTCAAATAGATAGCGGAAAATGTTTTCGAGGCCATGGGCCTCCGTCACCTCGAACGGATTGATACCGCCTTGGACTTCCTGCCTGCTGAACTCAGTGGCCTTCGACGACAACGTTCGACAGCTGACTCCCTCGCCGATGTCATCTATACCCGCGAAGACGCCAAACATCGCGGAGAAGGAGGGTGTATAATATGTGCCGCCTGAGGAAAATGTGACTACCCATGATGCGGAAGGCTTCGAGAGCGGCTTAAGCCGCATAGGTTGTGGGCAGGAGAGCCGGTTGGTGCAGTCCCAAGAAGAGCCGCGCGACTGCGGCCGCGAGGGCAGCAGTCACAGCATCTTTCTGGGATTCAGTGTTGACGGCCTCCAATGGCTGGAGCACACGGGGTATATACTGCAGGCTTGCCTGCGAGGACTAGGCTGTAAGAGCGGCCTGCGCCAAAGCGCTCGACCGTGGAGGTGCCTCAAGTTGCTGCTTTGGAGTGTTATTTGAGGCGTTTCTGACATCCTTTTCGGCCTCGCGACGGGTGATGAGATGATGGGAGGAAGGCATAAATTCGTCAATCTTCCTCTCTTGTTGCCAACTGGGGTAGCGGGGTTCGGTGGCAACATGTCGACCACTGCCAGTTGGAGCATTTCTGGTGCACCGTGTTGTGAGGGCCACCGCAGCGGAGGCAGCGTGTCTGCTCTGTGTGGGTGGCTGTTACGTGGCCGTACCTCCCGCAGTTAATGCACTGCGCTGGACGAGGGCGGTGAGCCCGAACAGGGCGACGTTGAGTGAAAATGGCTTGTTCGCTTGGTGCTGTATTTCCAGCAAATTTCACCACAAGTTTGCGGCCGCTGCAGGAACAAGCCACGATGGGCGCTGAGCTCTCGATAGTGCCGCAGTCGAAGCTGGGGTCAACGCCGAAAACGGCACCGGCACAGGTGTTTTTGGCCGTGATCTTCGACTTAACCTCGACTAAGCCCACTGTGGAAACAGCCAAAAGTGGGGCGAGGTGAGAACCATGAAGGCAGTGACAACATTGTCACGAAGGCTAACGCAGACGCGCCGGCTGCCAGGTATTTTGGAGAGTTGGGCGGGAACGGTGCCTTTGGACACAGTCAGAAAATCGGCAGTTTTGGCTTTCGGTCTGTAGAGAAGGGTTTCAGCGGGCTCGTCTCTCTGGTGTTGCGTACTCCAGGATAGCATATCGTACTGCTGCCGAGCAGTAACGGCGCCTGCCTACCGAAACTCGAACGAAGTTACTTATCGGGTAGCGTGGCATTTTCGGCGGGCAGCAGGCATCCGGTAGACCATGGAGACCAAGCAAGGGCGAGAGGATTTCTAGTGCGAAACATGTGCGGTTTATTCAAAGGTAAATGAAAGAAAATTGAAGAGGAGAGAATGAAGTGAGCAAAAGTACATTTCAGAGCCCCTTAAATAGGCTCCCTACAATCGTGGGAGGTAGTTCCTTCTGTCGACGTCACGTGACCGGCACAGAAAGAGGGCCCCTCCTCCTTTGGTTATACCGAACCTGCTGATAGGAGGAGGGCGTCCCGTCTCCTGGAATTGTAGACGCTTGTCCGTCTCTTTTACACGTTGCTGGTTCGTGGAAGTTCTCTTTTTGGCCTTTCGAAGAACGGGTCCCTCTAAAGTCCCCCCCTCCACCACACAGACACACACAAAAGAGGCCTGTAGACCACGGGGCCTCCGCCAGACCGGCAGATGCACGATATGGTCATGGCGAATTAAGAAGTCACGCTTCATTTCGACGAGGCCTGGTGGAAGAAGGTCGGGTGAGAGAAAGTTCTTTCTGCACGAGATGCGGGACGCCAACTATAGCAGGCGAAGTCACGCCTCATTTTAACGAGGCAGGGTGAGAGATGGTCGGCTGAAATTCCTTTCTGCACGTGGTGCCAGACGCCAACCCTAACAGCATCTCCGGCGGGAGAGGAAGATCTCGACGCGTAGGGGCCAGCAGCCGCTGTGCGACGGGTCGGCGTTTCAGCAGCAGAATACCCCTTAGAGGTGATGAACCCTTAGCTCGTAGCTGGTAGACTCCTGGGAGTGGTCATCAATCCTCGTGGCGCTATTGTGACCTTTTCTCCCTGGTCCGGTCCGGTGAAATTGGTCTTGCGAGCAGGTCTCGCAACTTTGCGTCTACTGCGTGGGCGAGCAATCACCCCAGAACAGCGCCGGACCCACAACAACAAAGCAGCGAGCACAAGGCCACCCTCCTCCAAGACATACCAGGTTTAAAAAAAAAAAGAAAACCCGCTACACCTTTCCCATTCCTTACGCGCTTCCCTGCCCTTGAAGACTAAAAGCAGCCATTTCTTGAAAGCGTTAAGACGTGGTTAGTAAAATCAGCTAACAATCGGCTACACTTCGAGAAAAAATGTATGAACGAACGTACAAATGCCACGGAAACCCGGGTGAGGATGAGGCTTTCATTACTCTAGGGGCGACGACTGAAACCTTCGGCATTTCCGTTAAGCTTATCCTTCTTGTAGCGAATATCGAAGCTGTACTGTTGAAGAGCCAAGCTCCGGCGCAAAAGACGACAGTTTTTCGTAGACATGGACTGCAGCCATGTGAGGGGACAGTGGTCAGTCTCTATGGTGAATCTTGAACCAGCGATATAGCAAGCTAGCTTCTGCACCGCCTATACTACGCAGGCGCTTTCCTGTTCTGATGCACTGTATGCTCCCTCACCAACTGAAAGCTTCGCAAGGTGTTCGTTATCGTCATCTCTTTTATGACAGAGCACCACCCCCATACGCCTGTCGCTGGCATCACACTAAAGAATGAATGGCTTAGAGTAGTTGGGTGCATTCAACACTGGTTGACTCATTAGTGCGTTCTTCAGCATACTAAAAGCCTTTTTTTTGCGTCATCCCACTTTACCCTTTGTGGTTTTGTTTTTCTAAGAGCATCCGTTCAAGAACTCGCAATCTTGGAATACCGCGGTTTATATCTTTGGTAATAACCCGCCAAGCCAAGGAATGATCTGATGTCCCGCTTGGTGCGTGGTTGCGGGAAGTTGTCTATTGCGATCATTCGCATTCACAGATCATTCACAGAGCAGTCAAGGAAAACGGGGAAACCGAAAAAATCACGCGCATAGACAGCAATTACCTTCCGGTTACACCCACGGAAAGGCATCTCGAGTACGGCGGCCAAGCCAACGAGAAGCTCGACCGCGACATGAGCGTCGAGGAGGTGCGAGCAGCCCTGCACGAACTAAACAGCAAGTCGGCAGCCGGCCCGGATCACATCTCGAACAGAGCGCTCAAGAACCTCAGCGATGTAGCCATCGAAAACCTCACCGGTTATTACAACAAGTGCTGGAGGGCGGGGCCACTGCCCCAGCAGTGCAAGACTGCCAAGACCATCCTCATCCCCAAACCAGGCAAGCCGCCGAACACGGACAACCTCCAACCCATTTCGCTCACGTCCTGCGTGGGCAAGGTGTTGGAGCACGTCCTCATGTGTAGGTGGCAGGATTACCTGGGGGAGTCGGGACTATACCCCACCACGATCATCGAATTTCGGCGTTCCCTCGGCACCCAAGACGCGATCATTCTGTTGAAGAAATATATATCATTGACGATGACACCCTAACGAAAGACAACAAGGCCATTCTGGGGCTGGACCTGCAGAGCGCCTTCGACAAGGTGAAGCACTCTGCGATCCTAGCGCAGGTGTCCAGACTCAACATGGGCGCAAGAACGTACAATTACGTCAAGGACTTTCTGACGGGGCGGTCCACCGAGCGCTGCGCCGGCGATCTACGGCTCCAAGAGAAGAGGCTCGGCACTGTCGGGACCCCCCAGGGCTCGGTCATCTCGCCGTTGTTATTCAACCTCGTTATGAGCGGGGTGGCCAAGTGACTCTCTCGCGTTGAGGGCGTCCGGCACACCATCTACGCCGATGACATCACGCTGTGGGTTCCGGGAGGCAGCGATGGTCACATTGAGAGCACGCTGCAAGAAGCCGTCGACGCGATCGAAGACCAGCTTAACGGTTCCGGTTTGATCTGCTCACTGAGCAAGTCACAACTGCTGGTGTTACCACCGAAGTACGTCAGACGTAACAAGAGCGAAGCGAGGGATTACGAGTCCATCAAGATGGTGACGAGGAACGGCCAAGTGATCCCGGAGGTCGACAAAATCCGTGTGCTCGGCATGATTACGGACAAGCGACGGGGCAACGGCGAGACCATTTCCCGCATTACAGCCGAGATTACCAACGCAATACGTTTCATCAGACGGGTCGCCAACCGCAAGTTCGGATGAAGGAGGAAAGCTTGATTCGGCTTGTGCACTCCTTCATAATCAGCCAGGTCACCTACGTTGCAGCCTTCCACAAGTGGATGCAGTGTGAAAAGAATAAGATCAACGCCCTGATACGCCGAGCTTACAAGGCGGCGCTCGGACTATTCGAGTGTACGAACACTAACAAGCTCCTGAGCCTGGGGGTACACAATACTCTCGAGGAAATTGCGGAAGCGCAACGGACCACCCAGCTGGAGGGGCTCTCTATGACCGAAGCCGGCAGGGGCATATTTCAATACTTAGGCTTCAAGCCCGGGGCGAAAAAGTCGAGTAGCGACGTTTCTGTCCTGGACGAGACCCGGCGCCGGATTCTGGTAGACCTCATCCCGATTAACATGAACCCGGAGTTTAACAAGAAGAGAAGAGAGGTGAAGGCCAAGGCCCTCATCGACTTTCACGCCAAGGACGAGCATGCAAGGGTCGTGGATGCGGCAGAATACCAGGGAGACTGCGCGGCGTTCGTAGCTATCGTCATCGAGGCGTCGTCCGGTGCGTCGAGGGCAGCGGCGAGCTTACGGGTCCGCGAGGCGGAGGATGTGGCCATTGCCCTGGCCATTGCCGACCCCGGGTGCCAGACGGTGTTGTGCGATTTGCGAAGTGCAGTGCCGAATTATGCAAAGGGCAAAGTGTGTGGTGAGGCTGTGCGCGTTCTGTGCTGGGCTGACCTGCTACGAGGGACTCGATATATCAGAATCAAATGGTTCCCCGCACACGCGGGCAACGATGCGTCGGGGAAGCACAATAACCACAATGAGACGGCACACGCAGTGGCGCAAGCGCTAACCAGCCGCGCCGCTGCAACCAACCGTCCAACGTGGTGTAGTGCCAAGGACCCCATGACGACGTTCAGCGAGCTTACACAGTTCCACCGCCTGGCTCGAATGACTTTCCCACCCCCGCACCCGGGGCTGAGCCGAGCGGAGGTGGTGCTGTTCAGACAATTGCAAACTGGTTCATTACCTACCCAAGTGTTAATGACTCATCTATACCGAAATTATATGTGAGTGATGTGTGCCGCGTGCGCCAGCGCGAGAGGGCCACCCTGACGCACATCCTATGGGACGAAAGCCAAACTTGGGCCGTCCAGCAGGTCTCGGCGGCTCTTGAAAGACAAAGGCCGAGCGAAACCGACGGAACGTTGCGCCTCAGGGCGACCGACCACGGGAGTAACACGCGCTGGAATTGAGCAGATACCACCCGCTGAGAAGACGTCAGGGCCCGCGTCACGGTGCCATTTAGTCATGGTGTCGTTCTGCAGGCGACTACATGAAGTTGTTTCTCTCTCTCTCTCTCTCTATTGCGGCTAGTTTAACCTCGGAAGGCCGGCGGCCTTGCCCTATTACATAACCTAGGTAAGATACCTCCGCGCGCCCTAATTGGCGTTTGGGAGTCTGAACAGTTAAGTTGGCCTCTCGTAGAAGACACAGCAGGGTTTGCAGGTGTTGCATATGGTCCGACCATGATGAAGGAAACATTGCTATGTCATCGAGATACGGAAGTGCAAACTCCTCCATTCCTAGAATAGCACCTGTTCCATAAGGCTAGAGAAGCAATATGGAGCATTGTGCAATCAGCTCAGGACTTTCGGACGCCCAGACTTTCGGGGAATAACCGTCGTAAGCCAGCTTGCCCTCTCGGTCGACGGAACCTGCCAATACCCTCTGACTAAATCGAACGTAGAGATGAAATTAGCACTGCTCACTTTCTCAAGCCTTTCCTCTATATGCGGTATTGGATAAGTCTGGTCCTACCTGATTAAATTGAGCCTGCGGCAGACAATACAGGGTCGCGGATCCTTTCCTGGGACCTCAGCCAAGATAAGAGGAGAGGTATAATCACTCTCGCCTGGCTCGATTACACCTAGCTCAAACATCTTGTTTATTTCAGCGGTCATGACTTCGCGTTGACGAAATCATGACCGAAGTCATGATAAGCTTTCGAACGAACTGGGTCCGACGAGGTTAACTCGATATTGTGAACGATCGCAGGGGACCTGCCCGGTGTGTCTGAAAATAAGTCTTTCAATTCAAACACGAGTTCCCTCAGTTCAGCCCTTTGACTGGGATTACCTCCACCTGTTCTACTAACTTGTCAATGGTCTCGTGAATGTCTTTTGCCTCCGTAACTGCTGTTAACTCTGGGAAGTCGACAGGCATCTCCTCAGGTTGGTTATTCAACGAGGGTTTCAGGATCATTACCTTTTCCCCAATTTCAAAACGTCGCGTGCGAGCCGTCCTGTCATAGTAATGCTCCGCATTGCTTTGGCCCTTAAGCATTTGCTGCTCAGCAATCATTGTGGCAGGGCTTAAGTTTAATAACTTTCTGCATTTTGCCTCGCGAGACATTTCAGGCTCCGGCGCTTGCCTGACCTCTTCCTTAGCTGGTGCATTCTCCACATTATCCCCTATAGGGCTCTCCTGTTTGGTGTTGGTTGACGAAAGCTCCGTCAAGCCTATTTCCTTCACCACTGGACATTCGTGCACTGCCTTGGCCGTGAGCTCCCTTGCCTTGGAACGAGTTAGAGCTTGCACTGTTCCCTCACTAAACCCGATTCCCTTGCGTCGTAGCAAATCCTCTGATTTGTTAGAAAACAAATGCGGATAATGCGGCGGGAGACGTGCCGAGACGGCAGCTTCAGTGTCCAGTACTCCAAAAGGTCCTTCGATACGAATCCTGGCCACAGGGAGATAAATACTGGAGGTTTCCACGGCTTGCCTTATCCAGGCACATTCTCCCGTGAATTGGCCTTCCTCTACGTACGACGGATTCACCCCGTCCATTGTGGATGCCGAGTCACGAAGCACTCTATACGGTTTGCCGTTTACCGCGAGGTCTCGAATGTATGGTTCTAGCAATATCAAATTTTCCTCGTTACTAGTTAGTGACATCAACACAAGTTTAGGATTTTTGCATCCCACGGAGATATGCCATGTTTGCTGGCAGTTGTAGCAAACTATTGGTTTCTTGGCCTCGAAAGCCTTTTTCTTTTGCCTTTCTGCCCTCTGTTCTGGTGACTCCTCCTTTCCCTTGCTGTTCTCGTCACTACTTGTCACTGAATCTGACCTTTCCTTTGATTTATACTGATTCGACTTCGACCATCGCACTGGCTTGTCGGGTCTGTATTTAGTCACCTCCTTCTTAGGAGCTGCGTTGCCTTCGAACGCACGGCGGGTTACGTACTCCTCAGCAAGACTGGCTGCTCTCGTGATAGTGTCTACGCCTGGTCTATTCTGAACCCAATACTTCATGTTTACTGGCAGCCGGCGGTAGAACTGTTGTAGAGCAACGCACTGCATTGTCTTTTCGGCGTCGCCGAGTGCATTCTCTTCTCTGAGCCATTTCTTCAGGTTTACCTGCAACGTGTATGCAAAATCTGAGTTTGACTCACTTTTGGTTTTCTCGACTTCCCTGAATTTTCGCCTGAATGCTTTCGCTGATAATCTGTACTTTTTGAGCAAGTTCGCTTTGACTTCATCGAAGTCCTCTGCTTCTTCTTTCCCCATGCGGGCGATGATATCAGCTACCTCACGTGGCAGTAAAGTAAGCAAGCGTTGCGGCCACGTGTTTCTTACGAATTTTGCCTTTCCACACTTCCGCTCAAGATGTACCAGAAAAAGGCCTATGTCCCCTCCTACTGCATAGGGTGCCATCAAGTCTGTCATTGTTCGCTCGCTTTAACGTGCCTCTGTGCTAGGTCTCCCAGTATTTTGAGCTTTCAGGAGCTCAATCTCTAAGCGCTTCATTTCAAGTGCGTCGCGTGCAACACGGTCGCGCTCTTCTTTGGTCTCACGTGCTGTACGCGCGCGCTCCTCTTTTTCTTCTGAGCGCTTACGTTCTTCCTCTTTCTCTGCAATGCTCTCTAGACATTCCTTCAGTTCATCGTCGTCGGCCGCTATCGCTTCGATCGCCTCAATGATCTCCGGCTTTCTCTTTGATTCGGCAATCTGGAGGCCCAACTCTTTGGCCAAGCGTATCCAGATTTTCTGGACACGAGGTTTTAGTTCGCGAGAGTGCCACCACGTGGCATACTGACCTTAAACTTTTCAAACTTCCCGTGGTGATGCGTGATGACGTCAATAAAACAAAAATAAAATAATTAAAATCTATCCCTGCACATTGAACTTCTCCACAATGCTTGTCCCGCCGGCGTTATCATAGTTCTTGATAAAGCGTAGCCGCTCATTGCCTGGAAATGACTTGTCATCCTAAGAGCGTTTGGTCACGATGAGTGATGATTGATTCTGGCCTCTTGATACGGTTCTTTCTTTTCTTTTCTTTTTCCTTTTTGATGCTACGGTGTAAACAAGCTAGGGTAACCGTCGGAAGCCCTCTGTGGCAGCCTTTCTTCAGGTGGCACACATTCTTAACGACCGAGCATCGTCCAGCGCCTATGAGAGGCGCCGTCGTGGACGGCGTTTGATTTTGACCTGTCGATTTCGTTAGGGTGCCCCCAATGATTTCCCTAGCGGCTTTGCTATCCGCACTAATAGGCTACCGCAGCAGCTCCAGATCGAGATGTGCATAACTATTCAGATGGAATCATGGATAAGTTGATTTTGCACCTTGCGGCAAAAGGCATGCCACAAGAATTGTGCAAACTGTCTCTGCATGGTCGTCCGCTAACATGCTATGGCCGAAACTGCTCACAATATTACGTCCCATTTACTGGCCACCGGGCCAGGTACACCTTTGGCCATGACATATACAGTACTTCCAGTTAGTTGTCAAAGTACTGTCCTGTAACGGTTATCAACGTGCGTGAAAGAAAACCATTATTTAAGATTATTGTGCAGTAATATAGGCGGGATTTGTCTGTTCGATATATTGTCTAACATGTTTCCATTCCGCCTATATAATACAGCCGCAATGTAGACTAGCATATATGGAACTCCAAAATGGCTACCTACATACTCAATCTATTGAAAGAATTCATAGGATTGGCAATCGTTACGGTCAGCGCCCACGCCCAATCGTTCTTCGTCTTTTCGATTGCAGAGAAAAAAACCAAAATTTTTTCTTGCTGTAACAAACTCAAGGGCACACCGATATCAATATCAGAAGATTTCTCAAAAAGAATAAGAGACATCCGATCCAACTTGTGGCGTTCAACGGCAATTGAACGGGCAAACGGTACAAAAGCATCACTATCATTTGATAAACTAAGACTGAACGGACGTATTTACACGTGGGATCCCGATAAACGCACCAGAGTAGAAATAACAAGAAACATTGCACCTACCTTAAGTGATTCCCACACCTCGTCATCGGCACAGGTTAGCACGAAAGAACGCAGAAAGAAATCACAAGGTAACAAGACACAACGGATTTCTGCGCCGCTTTCGATATTGTGCCTGAATGCTCGAAGTGTAATTAATAAAATTGACAAATTAGAAGAGATAATCATACTGTATAGTCCAGACATCGTAATAATTACCGAAACATGGCTACATGCCCAAATACATGATACTGAAATTGCGCCTGCCTCATATTCATTGATACGTACAGATCGTGATGGCCGAGGCGGCGGCGTAGCTATTATGATAAAAAGCAATTTAACATTTCAAGAAGAGCCTGGAATAGCTAACCATGAAAGTGCTTGGTGCACAATTCAGTTTGATAATACGTCATTGTTAATAGGTGCTATTTACAGACATCCTGGAGCGCCTGAGGAATACCTTTTGAAAGTGCATGATTACCTACACAGCAAAATTAATAACCGTACAAAGCTGTTATTAACTGGGGATTTTAATCTAGCTGGGATAGATTGGAATAAGTTAACTATCGGCAACAGAGATGCAAGAAACTGTGAGCGCCTGTTTGACATAATGTTTAGTTTTTCTTTATCACAGATTCTTAATGAACCTACGCGTGTCCAAGGAAATGCCTGTTCAGTACTTGATCTTGCTTTGGTATCGCAGTCGATAAAACCACATATACGCGTTGAAGAAGGGATTTCAGATCATAAGATGCTGGTTCTAACATTTTTTACTCTGCGTAAGAGCGCTGGGTGTAAGACCAAACCATCTCGAATAGCTTTCAAGGACTATAGCCGAGCTAATGATGAGAGTGTTATTGACTACTTAGAGGAAACCTTGGATGGTTTCTCAGCTGAATCCTGCGGAGGCGTTAATGGCCTTTGGATAAAACTAAAAGAGGCTATAATGCATTGCGAAAATAATTTCATACCAACAAAATTAAAAAGAACTGAGCGGAAAACACCGTGGATCACGCGGAGCATAATTCACCTAAAACGAAAACTAAAAAGACGTCGAAGAAAAAGGATAAATTCTGCGGAGATAATAGAGCTGGCATGCAAATTGAAATTAGAAATAAAAGCTGCAAAAGACGACTTCTTTTCAAATAACTTAACAAATTTCATACAGAACCAACAGCAAAAGTTTTGGCGCTACTTGTCGAAGCCAGAAGGCGTGAGCAGTAAAATAGAAGTGGCAGGTTTGGTCATAGAAGAAAAGCGCGATGTAGCAAATACATTTAACACCTATTTCCAATGCGTTTTCACGCGCTGGCCAATATCGAGTGCGCCCGTGACAGCCGCTGACAACCGGATGGGCGGAGTTGTGATAACAGAGTCGGGCATTTTAAATTTGCTTTTGGAAATAGACACCAAGAAGGCGCCGGGGCCCGATAATATATCAAATGAATTTTTGAAACGATACGCGCAGCAGCTGTCTCCCTTTTTGCAAATTATCTTTTCTGAATCGATGAGTACAGCCTCTCTTCCCAAGGATTGGCTATGTGCCAAAGTAATACCCATTCACAAAGAAGGCAATAAATTACACGTGGAAACATATAGACCAATATCACTAACCTGTTGCAGCTGTAAATTAATGGAACACATAGTAAGTAAAGCCGTTATGACATACTTAGAAGAAAATAACATATTATATTCTAAGCAACACGGTTTTAGAAGAGGCTTGTCAACTATAACACAGTTATTAGAAATAACACATGACTTCGCATCAATAATTAACTCCAAATTCCAAGCTGATGCTATTTTTATTGATTTTTCGAAGGCTTATGATCGCGTCGTGCACTGTAAACTAATCGAGAAAATAAAGTCTATCGGAATTGAGCACAAAGTAGTAGAATGGATAGCAGCCTATCTGTCAAACCGAACTCAGTATGTTACTATAAATAATTATGACTCGGACCAACTAGAAGTTTATTCAGGGGTACCACAGGGGTCCGTATTGGGGCCATTATTATTTCTCATATATGTTAACGACATCGCTGATTGTGCAGAAAATTGAGTAAAATTGCGGCTCTTCGCCGATGACTTGGTAATTTATACAAGCGTGCAAGAAATCGAGGACCAGCTTATACTAAATACTACACTAAGCAATATAGCCCGCTGGTGTGACATGTGGGGAATGGAAATTAATCTTAAGAAAACACAGTATATGACCATAACTCATAGAAAGTCGATCTTTAGGTTCAATTATACATTAAACGGCAACGATTTAATACAAACTGACACAGTAAAATATTTAGGCATAACCTTTACAAGCGCGTTAAAATGGAATACCCATATCGATAATACATGCACGAAGGCCTTCCGAACACTCGGTTTCTTGCGAAGAAAATTAACTGCAGCACCATCCTACGTGAAACTAACAGCATATAGAACTTTATTAAGGCCAATTCTTGAGTATGGTAGCATAGTGTGGAACCCGCACCAGAAAGGCCTCTCACAGAAATTAGAAAGCATTCAAAATAAAGCGTTGCGATTTATTTACCATAAGTATTCTCGACACGAAAGCGTAAGTGCTCTTAGAAGCCAGGCAGCACTGCCTACCCTTGTTTGTCGGCGTCGTGTGGCTGCCATGAAATTTCTTTTTATGCTATATAGTGACAAAATTAATATAGATAAGCGAGATTACGTGCAGCCACCACACCGACACTCCAATAGAACCTGTCATAATAAACACATCAGGCAATATCCGACACAGTGCGACACGTTCAGCTATTCATATTTCCCATGGGCAATTGAAATCTGGAATTCGTTACCAAAGGAAATTGTAGACTCAGATTCTGTGGATGGCTTTGTCGCAAAATTGGAGTCATATTTTGGCTGTTCATGAAAGTAGTTGAGCGCATAGTTTAAAGGTAATGCGTTGGTTGATTGACTGGACACTACACTCTTAAAATTTTCACACCCTTATGGGTGTAATGCGGGTGTATTCATCTTTTCACCCCTTGTAAACACCCTTGAAACACCCCTTTTCAGCGCAAAAGGGCGTTCAACAAGAAAACACCCTTGGAACACCCCCAGTCTTTCTAATTTACACCCTAATTATAAGGGAGTAAGTGAACAAGCTTACAGTATATGATAAATGAACATTGCCAGTTAAGGCGTTGATATTGGCTGTACATGAAACGCGCGCTACCTGCGCTTGAATCAGGTAGCTGGAATGATTAGATAGGGGCACCTAGGCAGCAGCGCACTGGCTCCGAACAGTGGTCAAAAACGAAGTTTCCCACGAATGTTGATATCGAACGGATGACACTAACGCGCAGACTTTGCATAGCCAGATATCTGCAAAAGGCTTCATATGATCAATAGCAAAATATTTACAATGCTATCACTCAATGCTTAAAGGTGTGCAACCAGTTAGACTTGGAATGGTTAGGAGTGAGGGCTAACGGTAAATAGCTCACCAACTTACGGTTTGTAGATGACATTGGCATACTCAGCAACGCTGCAGACTATTTGCAACAAACATTTGAGGAACTTGCCGAAGAAAGTAAGTCTGATTGAGAGTTAGTATGCAGAAGAGAGAAGTAATGTTCCGCAGCCTGGCAAGAGAGCGAATGTCATGGTCGGCAGTCAGCCTCTAGGACCTGCGCAGAAATACGTTTATTGAGGTTAATTACTCGCAGGGGCCTCTGATCAAGGAAATTAACAAAAATAAAATATTAGCTGGAGAGCTTACGGCAGGCATTACTAAATCATGACCAGGGAGCTTACTGCTAACCATTGCTTTCTACCGTTAGTAACGTATGGGGCCGAAACTTGGAAGTTACCAAAGAAGCTTTGGAAGACGTTGAGGACCGCGCAACGAGCGATGCAATGAAAATTATTAGGCATGATGATAATAGACTGGAAGACAGCGATGTGGATTAGAGAGCGAACGGAGATAGCTGATATTCTGGTTGACATTACGAGGAAGAAGTCGTGCTGGGCAGACATTGCAATGCGTAAGGGAGAGAACTGCTGGTCTATTGGAGTTGCAGAATGGGTGCTAAGGGAAGGGAAGCACAGTCGAGGACGGCAGAGAATAATGTGGCCGTGATGGAATTGGGAAACTTGAAGACACGTGGAACCAGTTAGCACAAGACAGGGGTATTGGAGATCGCTGGAGAAGCTTTCGTCCTGCGATGGACGTCAGAATAAGCTGATGATGATGATGACGTGACGACATCCATGCTAGCTTCGCGGCATGTCATTCATGTTATGTCATGCATGCGTGTCATGCACGTTCTGATAGCTCGATTTGCGTCGATTGCGCGGGGGGGAGGGAGGGGGGCTAGTAGCGGCGTAGCCAAGTGGGGCACGCCGGGCACTTGTAACGCTCACTAACAGTAAAATTTTTGCTGCTATGGCAATGGCCCCGCTCCTTCCCCCTCCACGGCCAATTGGGACCCCCCCCCCCCCTCACACGAAAAAATTTTCTGGTTACGCCACTGTCGGGAGAGGGTGTAGGATTGCTCTAGACCCCTCCCTGTAACTTGTCAACGGAAACGGGGGACGGGAGGGCAGCTGCCGCCGGGCCGCAAACCTTAGGCAGCCCAATTACCGGCTGCATTTCCCTTTGCACGTGAATACTGCTCTAATGCCATTACACTGTAGGATCTGTGGCGGTTCGAGGGCATGCGACAATAAAAAAAACCCATACAGCCATCAGCAAGTCTTAGCTTGAGCAGATCTTTGGGAGCTGGGCAAGACTCTCACAAAAAAAAAAAGCTTGGCACCCCTCTTACAGGCATTGTCAACTCTGTGTCCCACCGCTGACTGTACATTTCCGGTAAAAAAAAAATCACACCGGAACTCCTCTCGGATTTGTCTAAGTGTGCGTAAGCATTGTGACTCTTCCTCATCTACACGCAGTCCATGTCGTTATCAATGTTATGAGACTTGAGCCGACAAGTATAAGCGACAGCGCTGCGGCGACACGAGCTGCTCTGGTCGGCGGCGCAAGCAAAGTACTGCAGGTGGCGGGGCCAGGCGCGCTGGTGACGTTCCGTTCGTTTTGAGCTGTTATCGCTCTTTAGCCCTCCTCATCCGCGTCGAACCATTATCAACCGTTCTCCGGCGGCGGCTGCTTGTGGCACGGCCGCGCGAACCGTATTCTTGAAAGCGAACTGCATTGTGGACAGAGTGTGCGCACTGCTGAAACCTTCCCGCGCTGTGTTCGCACCGTTTACTTCGCTTTGAAAACAGACGCGCGTACACCTATCTTGAAAGTGTTCTGCGAAAAGCGCATAGTGCGGCATGAGCTGAGAGCTTCGTGAGCGCAGTGTTCTCGCCGCTTCGGTCGCGTTGAAGCGAGAGCTAGCACGAAGGTGAATTCACTCGCTGTTGCGGGTTCTATTTTGAAACGTATCGTGTGGTACGGACTGACGGACGGATGTTTTTTCTTGTTGGAGAAGTATAGAAATGCTTAAGTTATAAAAAAAATCGCAGGGTTCGCGAATTTCGCGATAAGAACCAACACCAACCCACTCCTCGGCGCCCCGCGGAGCGATGCCGTCTTGATCGCCCCCTCCCAACCCCGGGAAAAGGGACACTACCTATCTCAGTTGAAGAAACGATGATGAAACGTTAACGACAAGAACGGCATCTCCTAATGAGTTGTCTTATGGCCTCTGAGATTTGCGCGCGCAGCTGGCGCGCGCGCACCTGGGAGGCCCTAATTGGCCGCCTAATAGCATAAAAAGACAAAGATAATGCCAAATGACACAGTTAAAAATTCAAACAAATAACTGATCTTAATTATACTGTTTGGGAAAAAGAAATAAAAAAATTAGACAGCCGCAACACACGCCACTAAAGCCACCACCGCCGGCATAACGCGGAACCAACAGTTGGCAACATTCATTCCCGCGTCATTGCTTCGTTCGCTTCACGAGTTCGCTTCGTCTTCGCAACGAGAGCCGCCATCTTCTCGCGCCTAACGCTTTGTATGGCTTTGTTCTCTGCAATCCGCGCACGCAGCTCATCGGTGGATGCACGTCTGCTCGGCGTCGCAATGCGGCCTGCGTCATTTTTTGGTGTTCGCGCAATCGGTGTGAAGCATGTCGCATGTGAAATGTTTGGTAGAAATGCCTCACGTCCAAGTCAAGCCGCCGTACGGGTGTATGGCTGTGCGCCCTGTTCTCGGAAGCGTCAACGGGTTTCCGGCATGCGGATTTCAGGTACGTGCAAATGCGTTTCGCCCTCCTATTGAGCTCCGGCGCAAAGCGTGCAATATTTCATGTGAAAGATGCAGTGCCCGTCATCATGGTGTGAATTTCGAGCGGCAAACGAGAACTTTGGCATTTAGTGCACACCGCGGCTGCTAAGTTAGCGTGGAAATTGTTTTACGTTACCGTAATATGTTGCTGTCAGTCTAATCTGCGGCTTGTGGACAGCTAGCCCATTGACTTTTGCTTGTGGCAGCGATAAGTATATAAATGGAAGCGGTAATAATTTTCGAGAGCAGAGAGTTGTTTCGCTCGGTGTTTGGTCGTGTTCATGGCGTTATGAAAGCTAGAAAACTAACTGGCTTTATCGTGCTTAGTTCCAACTCCAAGGGGCGTAACGTTGGCGCTGTATATGCTTGTTTTCGGTGTCACGAGTACCACTTTCATGCTTTTGTTGCATGAGAGGTAGCTGCTGCATGCCGTCCGGGCAGAATACAACAAAAGCAATTTCCTCACTTTCATACGTATGCAATATAACGTAACAAAATTTCCAGCGTTTTATACGGAGCGTAAATATCCAGTATAGTTTAGTAAGAAACTCGAATTCTGTCTTAGCTTAGTAGGCGTGAAACAAGTGAAACTCTTTCCTTTTTGAATTCGCCCGCAGATGCGTCATCGGGTAATTGACAGTAGCTTCGCTACGTGAGTTGTTTTATGCGCCAATATTGCCTGGTTAAGTATCCTGTTAATTTATGCCGACGCTCGTTCATCTTGATTTTAAGCGGTTACTATCCCCGAGTACCGGACGATGCCAAACTTGTGAGGTGTAGCAAACGCGGGAAATTCAATGTGGCGTGGCTGCAAGTTCCTGTTTTTACGTTTCTTGCATTCAAAGCCAACAGAGTATCACTGATTTATTTTCCATTTCTGCTGTACTTGATCAATCTAATGTGACAACTGCATTTGCTCTTTAATGTTCTCCATTTACTGTGTATTCAGCTTGGCTGCCGTCCTCTCTTCAGAGGATGCTGCTGTGATAGCTCTTTCGTATAGCACATGCCTCTAGGCCCTTGTGTTTCAAGGGCTCTGGCGAGGCAGCAGTGCTCCAAGTAATTTTACCATCCTATATATTTTCTATTTTGCATCATTCTTCCACGATGGATTTTAATGTTCATACTATTTGTCATTAGTCATCGCCATAATTTTATAGCACGTAGATTTTACGCACTTTACAGCGACAATTTTTAGGCCAGTTTACAGCCAAGTTACATCTTCCATAATACATCGTCAACATTACCACTTATCATGGCCCTCTTTGGCCAAACGTGGCCCTTGCGCCATAAAACACCACACATCATCATCATCAGCTTGGCTGCCAGAAAATGCTTGAATTTCTTTCAGTATCCAAGTGACGAAATATTCCACTGACGGCCGTGTGTGAAACACGCAAGATGACAAAACTGATAGCAAAATGATGAGATATTTCTTTTATAGCGTTTGGACTCGACTTTTGGTGAGGCTGTCGATCGACCTTGGGCCTGGTGACAGCACACCCGACATCGCCAAAGTGCAGCCTATCAGTTGAGTGCCCCCGAATGGACCATCAACATCGGAAACTGAAGCAGAGCCAGGTAGGGCCAATTTTTACTTTGGAACAGAATACTGACAGCTGCCTCTTTTTTTAAGAACTAAATAACATAATTACAAACCAATCCTTTCTCTTTGTGCAGCCTACATAGAATTGTTTTTTGTTCTTATACAGACCTTCAGAAAGCAGTTCTTCTGAACCCTTTTTGCATGCACAAATAAATAAAGAGGAGTTCACTTTCTGAAGAAATTGATGCACTGAAATGTGCGTTCGACACACAATGAGATGCAAGGTAACCAACAACTTTAAAGCGGTAAAAAAACAAGTTTGAAACAAGTTCTAACATCATAACCCGCCTTGGCATACGGATCTAAATATAACAGCAACAGAGGTGCATGCAGAGAAGTGTTTGTAAATGTTTGCAAGATATGTACATTGTCTATGAAATTGTTTTATTTACTTAGAGCTTCTTGGTGCCATGGCAGTGCAGTAAAAGCTCAAAATGATGCCGCTGCTCCTAATAAAGCACCTTTAGATATTAAAATTAAATTATAGGCTTTTACATACCAAAGTCACAGCCTGAAGTTTTGGGAACCTGGCCTTCTTTAATGTACACCTGAATATAAGTGCATAAGCGTTATTGCATTTTACCCTCATTGGAGGGCAGCTGTCATGGCCTAGATTGAAGCTGGGACCAGCATGACTGAGCAGCATGGCATCATAGTAAGTGGGCTATAACACTAGGTCAAAATGAGAAATACTGCTTAGAACTACCAACTTCTTGGCTCACAAGCACTTTGCACTAAGTTAAAGGAGTATGGAGTACTGACAGCGACTGTTTATGTACCAATTTCTTTTTAACCTGACTCCATTATTAAAGTGCGAAGCTTCAATTAGTCAAAACCAGCCTAAATTACAGAACCAGCTCAAAACACGCACCATGTATAGCTGGATTTGGACATGAAAATGGAGTCAATTCATGTCGCCGAAAATGGAGGTGGCAGTCACACTATTTCATGCATTTTGCCTAAAACATAGTCAATAATTAATCAATTTCTAAAATATTCTTTTCAAAAAGTTTTTTTTCAAGCATGACAGGAGGAGCCAAATGGTGTTCAGGTGCACGAGCGGTTAGTTGGACGGCACTTGCATATGTTCACTGGCTTCTTTCAAGCTTGAAAGAAACATTTGTTACACCTATTGAGCAGTAGAAAGCTGGATTGGGAATTTTTCAGGGTGCTCTACAATTTTCGCACTGACACTTTTGCTTTGAATATAATATTTGAGCAGTTAAGTAATCGTTGTTAACTAATTACCTAATTACGAAAAATGCAAGAATTGGTTTCACTTCCTCAAAACGATGGCAAACGACATTACCTTGGTGCTGTCCAGCTACGTTGCAGTTGTACATATTTAAAGCTTGCATGTGTTATACAGACCACCTGGTAATTACAAGGCATATATAGAAGTGGCTAAGTTGTGTAAGCCAGCCATGTGTAGCGAATCATGAGAAACAGCCATGTTTCTTTGACTTAAGGGCATGATAAGATTGACATGCTCGACACCTTGTATCAGTGTGTTCTAGGCCTGTTCGTAGTTTAGCTCCTACATAAACAATATTTCTCCACGTGTAAGCTTATATGCATCTTTCAAGTATATTGCCTCGTGTGTCCAAAATAAACCATCCTCGCGCTTCCTTCATTATGTCTTTATCTGTTGCTGTGCTAAATTTTTAACATGCAACTGCACAAATTTTCATCTAGTTTTCATGTTTCCTCGTTGTTTGGTGGCTTTATTTCTGAACAAGTTGTTTTCGTTAAACCCTGTTGCACACAGCAGTACACAGCATTTCTGCCTAGAGTGGAAATGTTTTTTTTTTCAGATTGACATAAGTACACCTTTCCTGGGCAATGTAAGGCATTCTACATAACACTGCCATGCAATAATGTTTATATTGTATTCCAGCATCATGCAGAACTGTTTACTTACCAGATTAGAATATGTATAAGTGTTGGAAGTAACAGAACTGGAAGAAGCCAGCAGATAATGAGGCCAAGGAAAGCATACAGGAACATGTGTTAAGTTTTTTTATATGAAGTATAGAAATGATAAATTCTGGGTAAGTGAAAGTGGATTAAAAGATATCCACCTGTGGGTGGAGAACGGACCCATAACCTTCACATTACACATGTGATATACTAACCACTGTGGTACTACTGCCGTGTTCGAGCGTCGACAATCTTAGGGGCCATTGTGGACGGTTGAATGCTGCCTCGGTGGCACAGTGGTTAGTGCATCGCATGCCGAATGCAAAGGCTGTAGGTTCGTTCTCCCCCCATGCCTGGTTGTTTTTTTTACCATTTGCATTTCCCTTTATCATTTCTACATTTAAATAGAAAATTACAAATAAGTTTCCACGTGCCTTCCCTGGCATCTTCCAGCTGTGATTCAGAAAAATTTTGACCCTCAGTATCCTTTCTTCTCCTTTGGAAGAACAGGAGCTTCATTTTAAAAATAATGAATTCACCTTGTTCAGTATCTCAATGTGGTCTCAAATCTTATCATAGCATGTGTATTACTAAGTGAAGTTTTTGTTAAGATGATATAGCATGGGACCTAATTAGTAGCCTTTGTGTACAGATATATGACTAGTCTAATAAATAGGAGGATTTTAAGAAGCACTTCTAACATGGTCTGAGCATGTGTTTAAAAAAACTAATCTAGCATGATTTCAGGCATAACTGTTGCCCCTGAAAAATATTTGGATAATATGCATTGGCATTGTTTTTAGAGAGCACCAATACTGCTTTGATAGAGGTAGCCTCGTGGAACATGAAGCATTGCTTCTTGCTGAGTCAAAGAAATATTTGCATATCTGAGGTGCATGTGTCATAAGCTCGAATGCTGTTTAGAGGCTCCTAATAAGAAAATTACTTGACTTGCCTTCCAGAGATTGCTTCAGTAGTCTATGCTACTCCATCATAAACAATTTACCAGGGTGAACATTCACCACAGTTGGCTTTGCAATGTTTATGCAAAATACCACAATTGGTTACTAGACATGTGACTGCACTAAAACTTGGAATTAATGACCAGTAAGATTTATGGGACCAGCAAAACTTAGTTTATTACTCCAGAACAAAATGCGAGGCACTTCGGTTATTTCTGCCATAGAGTTTCTTACAGTAATTACTAGAGGGAACTCTGGCGCTGCAGTCGTACCACCATGGGAATGATGGGAAGCACATGGATTTGTCGGATAATCGTGCTTGTGAATTCAGACGTTCTTGTGGCTTCGTATATTATACGCTATATAAATCTCATTGTCGTAAATTTCAGCGCAGTCTGTACTCTTCGAAGTGCAGAAGACGGCGTCAACACGCACAATTGCTATTAATTGCAACGATTGAGCTTGTCCAGGTAGCCAAATCGAAGGGCGCCAAGCGTCTCAAGGCACTGGTATGCCCGCGATAAATTCATCAGGGCGTTGCACTCGCTTGTCGTTACATGCCTCCGTGGCTTAATGGTTTCAATATCAGACTTCTGTTCTAGAGTTCCTGTGTCTGAATCCTGTCGTCGGACGATTTTCATGTTTATTTATTTATTACACAGTATATTGTTGAGAATGACTAGTTTACAAAGTCACAAAGCCGTTTGAAGCCAAACAGATGAAGTTTAGGTAAATCCATGTACTTCCCATAATTTCCATGCTGCTACAGCCGTTCTTGTTTGATCTCCTGTGGACACTAACGTCAGAGTTCCCTCTAGTAATTATTGTATGAAACTGATTTCTGCGCCTCACTCGTGCAGAAGCGGCACCACACCTGCTGCGTAAACATGCACTACCTTTCGGCCAAGTGCAGGGAATGCTGTGAACTCGCCCTGTACAAAGCCTGCACTAAGTAAAACGAATCACAACGTGCAGGTGCTGCCACGTTGAACTGGTGAAATGAGGAGTGAAATTCAGCACCTGCTGAACTAGTTCAGAAAGTGTTATATAGTAACAGAAGTTGAGTGATTCTGCGTTACATTCACGAAATATACTTCATGATACTTTTCCATTTATTTCATCAGTTATTAAGAATCCCTTTTGCATTGTTGGACAAAACTACAGAATGCCAACATATTTTCTAGCATTCACTGGTAACAAACATGTCAAAACTTGTTCTAGTGTCTGGATTGCCGCTTTAGCCGTTAACCCCCAAGTTAATTCCGGAAAAATGCACCAAATTTTTTACGTACTCAATTTTTCGGCGTCATTCTCATTCTAAAAATACATTACTTCATTGGTCTCTGGTTAGAAATAACACAAAAATAAGAGCTGCTCTTGAGGGCAGCTTTCCCTCAATGCCGACTGTAACTCATCTTTGACAATACGAGCAGCATAACATCGGGCAGAAAGAGTGCAACTCGTCATTGGCGATATTGGTACTACCTCCAGTCACTAGTACAGCTTGGGATCAATGGTTAAATGTTGCGACTTTGTTGATGCCCAATTTTAATTCTGCAGCTGTTACACTTGGGTGTAGCATGTGTATGTACGTGTGCATGCATTAAAATGACTTCACGCTAGAGCAAAGCAACTGTAGTGCAGAGAGGCATTAGTCATCTTTATATATTTGCTTTGTAAAGATGCACTAAGTTTATTTTTTGCAGTATAGGCTTGGCGCTAATTGGCCAAAGATGCCCTTGTGCTACTAAAACCTATCAATTAATTCGCTTTTTGCAGTAGCAGGTGCTTATTCCTTTTTCAGGATCGGTCTGTGAGTTTTAATTTGTTTTTCTTGAACTGTGCAATTTCCACTGACAGGACTGCATGTCATGTGAAGTGTTCCTTTTTCAATCAAGAATGTTGAGGTTGTGTTTGTGAAACTCGATTTCTTGCCTCAAACGAGCTTGTACAAACTGACCAAGCTGATAATTCTACCTGCTTATATATTAAATGTGTTGCGGTTATGAACCCTCATAATGAATGACACATAGTATAAAAATTTTATCTAATAAAACGATTTAATGAAATTTTTCATGTTTTTCGCGTTCGTGTTCACTTCTCTACTCTCGTGTCCTGTCTGCATGTCTCACCTCTTTTTTTTTGCATATTAAATATCGTATAAACTTAACCATGCTTTTTTACCACAATGCAGGGGGAAAAAGTTCCGGTAACACCATGCATTCAGTATGGTGGCCCAGACGTGTATGCAAGCAACCTCCTTCATGTGGACCAAAAACTACTCTGCAGTGTCTCACAGACTTCCATGCGAAGCCCTCAACATTCTCGTCTCAGTGGAATGGCTGCCCATCTATCTGCGTGTCCATCACCAAGACGGCTAGTTGTAAAGCTCCTGTACCCGTTTAAGAAAGCTTAATGATTTTTTTTATTTAGTTTTCACGGTTGGCCGTAGAATCTTAACATTTTTGATGTTTCTAACGTTTTTACCTGGCACAAAGTGGCGCAATAACTTTAAACCAGTGTAATGTATTTAAGTGATGCTCACTCTAATGCCTATCTGGTTTTGTTTGTGTTTAAGAAATTTGAATGTCTGATGAGGTAACAGCATTTAAATTTGTCATCGTGGCTTGTTTCAATGAGCTGCTAGGAAATAAGATGCAAAACTTATCACACGCCAGTTGTAGCATTTTTGTATTCATGACTAAAGTATACGCGTTTCAAAAGATGGAAAGTGGGGAAAAAAGCCTCAAGAACATAATCATCCTAGGATTGTCATGTCCTTACAACTCTGCAATGACTAATGCCTCATGCATCTTGGGAGCACAATGGTCGCAATGCCTACAGGTATACTTGATTGCAAAAATTTATTGATACTTGATTGACTAGCTTGCAAAAATTTAGTTGAGAGTTAGCGCTCATCCTGTCTGCTTCTAGTCTGTGTCCATGCCACTTCGCGCTACAATCCAAGATCATGTTACTGTACCAACTCGCCCAAATTTTTATCCTTGTGTTAAAGACACACTCAGACTTGTTCTTACTTATGTGACCGGTTATTTTTGTGCTTTATAATAAGATGCAGTGCTTTTCGAATGAAAACGTGATATTTAGTAGTGAGGTTATTGAAAAAAACTGTTCTGCTTAAAATTTAATTGAGCAAGCCTGTGCCATTATTCGGTGCTTATGTCTTTGTATTGGTATGGCTTTACTCATCTTCCTTTTTACTTTTAAAATGTGCAAACATTATTATGTAGCCATTTCTCTTGAATGAAATAAATACTTCTGACATTTCGTCACAAATTTTACAATGATGTTGTTCAATTAGGTAACCTTAGACTAGCTGATTGTTGTTCTGGTAGCTTAACTTACAATGCCTTTGCAATATTCAATGCAAGCACATGGTGAAAAATAAACTAAGTTATTGGGTATAAGCAGGTATCTTTCAGTAAATGGAGCATACATATATTTCAGGAAATAGTGCATGCTTATATATTGAACAGCAAGGACAGCTACACATGCTGTTTTGTTCGTAAATGCTGAAACATGATTCGACGTGGAAGCACTTTGTTCTTTGGCTTTGAGTGCTACCTTTAAGTCATGTGTCAAAGTAGTAGTAGAAGCATCCCGTGGCGATAAATGACAACTTTGATGAATAGAGGTGTAAAATGTGTGCTTAAAACGGCAAAAAACTGTTTGACAGGCAAACATATGCTTCTGTAGTACTGTACTTGTTACCGTCGCCAATCCATGCATTGCTTGTGCTCTATTGCATTCAATATGAGCTACAACAACGAGCTGTGGTGTCTTTCCCTCCTGGTCGAGCTGGTGTTGCGAAAATGTTTGACCAAGAAAAGTGGAGGTTTTTAATTATTTCTGAAATGCATGTAACTATGCTTTTGGCTGTGTGCTGTTTCCACGGGGTTATAAGTACTGGTGCACCAAGGTGCTGGAGATCCTGTGTCCTTAGTGCAGCGCGCATTGTTATTGCGCTCTGCATCCGACCGGCAGTGTACTATCACTGCAGAGGAAGATTACGAAAAGCATGGCCTGTGTGCCTTGCTGCAATGGTGAAACCTTCAATTGTTTGCCTGAAAGGGTCGCACGTTATGCTACCACATGACGGACCAGAAGCGCAATATGACGACGCCTCACAGATTCTGGCTCATACTGAACAAGGTAGTACCATAGCTAAGGCTAGGCAGCATTCACAACAGCTAGTCTGCCCATTAACTACATGGCTGTAGTGAACGCTAAAATACTTGCAGGGATAACACCCTTTTGGAAGCGTGTTGTCCATGCTACACCCATATTGAAAGGGTGGTGTCTCTGTTACACCCCATATAGAAAGGGTGTTGTTAGCTTTACACCCATAGGCGAGGTGACGTCATATTAACACCCCTTCTCTTGTAGGGTGTTAATTTGCACCCTTTGCTTGAGGTGTAGCAATACACCCAAAAAGGGCGTCACCCATGGGACAAGTCATTTACACCCTTAAGGGTGTTAAAATTTTTAGAGTGTAGTGCACGTGTGAATGCATTTCAAATGTAAATATTGCAATGTGCTGAGTAGTGGTGTTATATAGATCCACAATCACTACAAGAATATTATACGACAAATATTGCAATTGTTTTGAGTACCTTTTCCCTGATTCATGTGAAACAAAAAAAGGGTGTCTTGCGTTGTATACCAGTGCTGTTGTATGGCATTTTTTTTGCTTTATATACTTTTTGTTTTTCTTTTTTCCTGTTTTTCCCATGCTCGTGTGTGTATATTGTACAATCCACTTCCTGTTTGGGCCTGTGCAAAGGCCTACAGTATTGTTAAATAAATAAAATAAATAAAGACCTCGCGCACGGCTCCTGGCAATTACTTGTATGCAAGAGTTTTGCGACTGCCAAGGATATCCTTAACGAATGTTACATAACACATTATGGGATTTTACGTACCAAAACTGCGACCTCATTATGAGGCACGCTGTAGTGGGGAATTCGGGAATAAATAAGACCACTTGAGGTTCTTTAACATGCGTCTAACCCTAAGTACGCGGGTGTTTTCGCATTTCACACCCATAGAAATACTGCTGCTGTGGCTGGGATTCGATCCCGAGACCTTGTGATTAGCAGCCAAACTCAATAAAAACTAGGTAACTACGAAGCGGAAGGTCAGCTCCGGTCAGTTTATTTCCTTAAAGGCCCCTTTATCAGGGGCGTTACATAAGGGGTATGTTGGCAGTTCGAAGAAGATGACAGTCGGCACGTGAGACAATTTATCCCATCCTGATTGCACTAGAATCGGTACCAGCCGTCGAAGGATAACACCGTAGAATAGATTGTATTTAATGTGACGGAGTCCGCGTCCGATATTTCAGACCCGAATCACCCTGTAACTGACGACCAGGCATCTCGCTTATAAGTGCAGTCGCGTGACAGTTGTCCGGCGCTGGCGTCGGCCACAGGACCTACTTGACCTCTTTTCAACACTTGCCACCATTCTTTCTTTATTTTGCACCATCGGGTTTCACCTGAACTGCTTCCACAGCCCATTTATTTTTGCTAAAATTTGGCCGCCCTGTCAACGCAATGATTTCCTATGTTTAGGTCATCTTTTATATTTAGGCTAATTCTGTCCTGGGATTTCCAGCGGTTTCACCTTTGCCAAAATGCCCGCATCTTTGTCGGCCTCTGTTCATATTTTGGAGCATTTTTAATAGACGTTGAAACCATTGCATGAGCCCCTGGCCACGCTGCTAAAAAAGTCATTTTATTTCCCTGAGGTCTTGTGCAAGCTTCTGCGTTCTTGTCGTTCATCAACCTCCGGGTTTCCCTGTCACTTGTATCCCATTTTGACGACTAGAATCCCACGGATGTTGGCAACGATATAATTTCTATGACATTAAAGCCGTTTAAGTCAATTCTACCGTGGTGACGACAGGCGCTTTTGCTCACTGTGAATGCAATTATTGCATTAATGAGCGCCATTCTTAAGCATGTAAATTGATAGTCTAAAAAATTATGCGGATCTCACGTATGTGCGAATTGATGTAAACGAAGCTTTCTGTGTTCTTTGTTGTCATTGTCGTATGTAATCTCCACAGAGTAGTCAGGCACCCTCTAATGAAGTGCTGTCAATGTTTCCCTGATTGCACCCGCCATTGTGATGGAAAATAAATGTACCTCCAACTCATTATCTGAGAAATAAACGCTGAATGAAACGCTCACGTCATCCTGAACAAGATCATCAAGCGCCGCAGTGCTCGATCTTATGATGCCCCTATTGGCAAGGTTATTTACGTGTTTTTTTTTGGGGGGGGGGGGCGATGTGATCTTGCGCAGTAGAAACGTCCGTCGGGCGTCTCCAATGTGCTCGTTTTTTTCTCAAGCACCCAAAGAAAACAGTCATCGCTGCAACGCAAGATTGCCTGGTGGCAGGCCACCATGTCATGTCGCGCAAGTATGACCACGCTGATTCATTTGGGTTGGCATATACTATTTTATGCGTCATACTTCGCCACATTCATTTTTCAATCTATGCCAGAGCTCGAAAAGGTCGGCCAACTCACTAAATCCCTTTCCCCTGTTTACTTCCGCAAAGTGGGCATCTATCACTCTGGTTACCAAATATGCCCAGCGGTACGCTATTACTCAAGCTTTTCTGGCGACCTGAGCAACTGAAGTCGCGGGTTCAATATGGCTATCATCAAGTACTTTTAGCGGATTTAACTCACCGCCTTCTCTCCAGTTTCATCTCTTACACTACTACCTCCTGCTGGACACAACACAGACACGCAACGACCTTAATGAAGTATCAATTACACGCTAGCTGACATGCTGTCGATGCACCTTTCCGCTGAGCGTGCACCGGGATTGGAGCGTGGTCCTGTCTATGGGGACATTGTCACTCTACAGCCTCGCTCAATAACACTGCTCGTTACTCATCACTTTTTTTTGTCGAGAGCAGCATACTGTATTTCCTCTGAATATACTTTCGGCTTTAGGTGTTCGCTTGCACGCCCGCTTATTCTGTTACGTTGACGGCGACCGTTGTCGTCAAGCTGCCGCCTCATTCTGCGCTTCGCCCTCACTAGAGAGTACTGAAAGCTCTTTTCACAAACAAACCACCGGGATTCGAGCCCATGTATTCGCAGCATCCTCCATTTGGGAGCTGGGCGCGCTAACCATTACGCTACTACCTTCCTCCACAATTTTCTGTTTATCTGCCTTCCCCACTTCTCGTTTTCGTCGCAGACGCAGGCTGAATGGATGCAGAAACGAAAAAAAAGTAAAGATTGCTTGAGCCGCCAGCTGACACATGACCTTTGGCAAGTTTCTCTCATTGGAGCGGCTAAGTGCAGATCGTGGGTCGCCTTAGCTTCATTGTAAATTTGCTTTCACCGACTCTTTTCGGATAAAACTGAAACGTCGGACAAAAGTGAGACCTACCGTTGTATTTTTTTCTTGTTTTCTTAGTTCAAACCAAAAACACTCATTCGCACAAACAGTGATTTTTTAAAGAAATCTTTCGAGGCCACGTCGCTGCCAATACGGGCAAGCATCACGTATCGACGAAAGGGCATCACAGTGCCGATGCATGCGGCAGGTTACTGAATGATGAAAACAGGAAACACGACTGTTTTTCAGTTCACACAACTTATCAGAAACAGAACACCCTGCAGGCGCCCACCACCATGACATTTTTTTGACAACAGCGCCACACAACGGCGGACTGATATACTCATTAAAGGAGTTTAATTTTATTTTTCCTCGCAGAACCGCAAACACAGGGAGTGCCGCGCCGTATACCGCAGCCACGTACTCTAGCCGCCCTCCTTTTCCTCTAACAATATGGCCGCCGGCTGCTTCACGCGCTCCCGTAGGCGGCGACTTGTACTGTCACTCCAGAAGTTTAAATATATAACCTCTTTGCATAGAAATGACAGCATGATTGCTATTATATTATTGGCTTGGATATCTTTGGCACGAGGCCCAAGACGGCACTCTGTCTTCTAACGCGTTCTTATGTTTGCGTTCGCGTCTCTGTCTTGAATGGGCGCGCACCGTAACATGCAGCAATGGTGCTTGTGTTGAGTGTATGTAAGGCGCGAAACGCTGTTCTAAAATGTCTGTTCTCTAACTTGTGCAGCAAACCCATGCTTATAGTATTGCCACAATAGCAAGAGTCCAGAATACAGCAAGTGCAAGTGCAAGGGTCAAGTTATAGTCATAACTTGAAGCCACAGCGTAGTTGTAATCAACAGACCCTGCCAGTAAGGAATGAGTGGTGAGGCATCGCTGATGAATAAGTAACTGCCAAGACTGGTTTTCAGTAAATGTTTGTTACCAAGAACGGCAGGTGCTTATACTACCGCAAAGGACGGATGCTGGGCGGTGTCTCCAATCATTTACTCGCCACATCACACATCTACACTGGAATTCAAGTGGTTTCACCAACTCTCGCTTATATTCTCTCGACCCTAAACTGCGGCTTCGCCTACAACCCGGGCTCCAGCTTTTCCTCCCTTTGAGCCTCGCTTCTTTCCCAATGTGCCGCGACGTGCATTCACTGACGCTTGTTGCTCCTTTTTCTCAATAAATTTTTCATTTTTTCAAATGAAGGCATTCATTCATTCATTCATTCATTCATTCATTCATTCATTCATTCATTCATTCATTCATTCATTCGTTCGTTCGTTCGTTCGTTCGTTCATTCATTCATACATTCATTCATTCATTCATTCATTCATTTATTCTTTAGTTGCTGCAGAAAATAGCGTGTCTCCATCTCCATAACTACCCTGTCTGTCACCTGGCCTCTCTCATCGCAAAACAATGTTGCTGTTTTGCAAATGGCTGGGCGTCACATATACAATTTTCTAGTAGTGGCCAGCAGCGCGGCGTGCAATTTTCGGTGGGTGTCGAGACATTATATAAAGCGCCTTCTCTGCCACATCCACACTTAGCGCTCTGCTCCGTGAGCTACTATTAGCCGCTAGCACGCAGTACGAAATGAAAGAAACCTAACTGGGCATGTCGGGGGCAGCTCATTACGGTTTCGTGATGCGTCGATTTAAAATATATATCTCTTATCTAAGCCTAAATGACAGCGATATAGGCGATGTGAGTTACGGTAGCTCGTTGGTTTGGACTAACGACGCTCTTCATGCAGCGCTTCGTCTCGCGCCTGTTTTCGAACGGGAATGAAGGACAGGAGGGTAACATGCCTTCCTGAAATGAAACATTCGGAATAACTCTGTTTGACGGTTGGACATATGTCAAGGGCCCCCGATATGAACCACCTGCAAGTCGCTGTCAGCTTGCAAAGGTGAACTCAGATGAAACGTTGTCAAGCGGATAGGCTTTTAATTATCATAAGGATAAGTTTATTGAAATTCCTTAACATGAGGTGAAAGCCGACTAATGAGCATTCATATTTTCTATGTTATGAAGAACTCAGGTTAATGTAAGGTTGCTGTCTCTTACAGCCTCCTAAATCAAAAAGTGATTTATGAATAACAAATTCTTGTGGTAAATATGTAAACGCAGACGCCAAGAAGAGTCCTATATAGTCCTTTTCCTAGAATTCACTCAATGAAGATGGAGAACGTCCATACTCTCACCCGTTGTAGCGATGTGAAGAACAAAACACTTCCAAAAGAGTGAGTCCCGAATATAACATATTAAAGGTGAGCTTGCGCTGGAAAACACTCAAAGCACAACGATGGCTGCGCGCATAGTAGTGCTTCGTCTGGATCTGATCTACGGATCAAGACATCGGTTCATCAGATTGGAATGCCCGTACATTGCAGCACAATTTCGGGTCCTCAAATGTAATGGAGAATGTGCGCCAGTATTCACTTCACGCACGCAATCTGATAAGATAACCCTCTTTCGCTATTGAATCAGTGACAGCATACTGGATATTAGAAACACATGCAGGTGCGTCTTGAGCTAACCTATAACTTTGGAATAGTGATTAGACGCTAGAAAAGGTTCCCCCGCCACACAAAAAAAGAATACAGTTGCTTTTAATATTTGCTGAAACATAGTGCTCGTGGTAAAAAGGGCACCCAAGGACTTCACAGCAGCGCCGACATGCAGAAAATTCAAGAGCTAAACGCTTTCCAATTACTGGTATTTATCAAACAAGCATTTCGTGGTTCAGAGTAGCCCTGTAGTCCAGGGGCCAGTTCCACCACGGGTACTGTTTTGGATCTCATATTTCATGTCAGCATTAATTGTCACATAATCACAGCATTTTTCCTTCATATCGTAACATTAGACAGCCAAAATACATGCAGCGAAACCGTCATCCTAATATTTCAGTACTTTTCGTTCTAACGTACATCTCCGCACTGATTCATGTTACATAGTATACTGAAAATGTTTCGAATGCTTTCCCCCAGGCAGCTGTTTTTATTCCTGATGATGGCACGAAACCGAGCTTGATGCCACCAGCACTCAGAAATTTGAACAGGAGCGTGGACAATGCTCTCGCACGCCCTGTGGGATGTACCGTAGTGCTGAGAATAGTCCATTGTAAAGGCAGAAGTGCATGGTTGGGCACATGTGCTCAAGAGGAAGCTTTAGCTCGCATGTTCCTATCTAAATACATGTAAAAGCAGAATTCGTCTGTACCGCGGACCGCGGTCCAAAAGAACAATTTGGTCCGTCGTGTGGATCGGCCTTTACCGGCACGGAAACTCACCGCACGCCGTTTGCCGTTCGCGGGCCACCGTGCGAGGGCGGTTTTGCTCGCGAACGGCAAGATTTCCTTGCCGTAGAGAGGACGGGACCGGGACCCATTTGTGCGGCAGCCGTACGGCGAAGCGGCCAATCAGCGACCGAGGAGTGGTCACTCTGGCACCGAGGGCAGCCTCACCACTTCTGGGGCCGAATCTTATAACGGTTCGGTTGGGGAACCGTTCCTTTGGCCTCACCTGATTGGCCAAAATTTTGATTACGTCACAGGTCGTCAGAGGCAGCGGGGCGGTATCGCAATTTTCGAATACGTCACGCATCTGTCAATCATCTTCAAAGCGAACCGGTCGTAGGAACCGGCGAAGGGGTAGTCCGCTTTGGGTTCCGTTGCTGTGGCTTGGCTGTTGGCTTGCGACCCTGGCCGCGCGCGCCGGTCGCGCGTCCCGGGAGACAGGCGGGCGTCGCGCGCGCGTGCGTTGGTTGCTTCGGAGGCTATTACTTGCCTTCGTCGTCTGCTTGGCGTTCCTCTTTCGGTGTCGACCACGGCTGAAAGCGCGATACGCGTTCGAAGTGACGAATAATGAGTTGCACCGCCCTTGCTGGCTTTCAAAGTAAACCTTTTGCAGGCTACGCTATCAAATGTAGGGGACTCAGGTGCAAGCGTACGAGTGGCCATCCCACGCAGAGGAAGGAATATTGCGCGCTGCGGTTCATCGCCACTGGCCTGCAGCGCCCAGAGGTCGGTCGGACGTGAAACATTCATCGGAATGACCTAGATCTCTGCTGCCGACACCGTCCACAAAGTTGCTCTCGCAATTACTGTGTTGGCCGGTTGAAGGGCTGGGTCAGCTTTCCCGTGACCTCAGCTTCAAAGCCAATGCCAAGGAAATATTTGCATGGTGAGATCGAATTCTCAGTGCTATTGCCAGCGTGAATAGCTTGCAGATCGCCGTTCAGCAGTCAGAAGGGTTCAACCTAGGCTAGTTCAGCACTTCCATCGTTCGGCTGATAAAACTATACAGTCAGGACGGGAAGATATTGTGGAGATCTCTTATTTGGCTGCCTTTTTTTCTCTGGTTCGGGAGTGCCGCACTTTGTTACTCAATTTTACGGCACAGCGCGCACCGTCAGCACCACACTATTCGATTTGACTTCGCGCAGGCAATGCAGGGCCCGTGTATCGTAATGTTCGATTTCAAGTTGCATTGCTTTTATCACGCGACGCGCCATGGGGCTTATCGCAGGGACAGCGGCAGCGCGGCGGCGAGCGAGTCATGTCCGAGCCGATGATGAAGGGCGAAAAAAGATGGAAAATTGATATAGTCGGCTAGTAAAGGTGTCCCTAAGAACCAGTTCACCGTTTCGTCGCGCTCGCTACTTGAGAATTCCGGCAGTGCGTTCCTGTTGCGTGCATCCTGCGAGCTCCTGGTAGCAGACGACATAGCACTGCTCTCTGCCAACTCATTTACGCTTGCGATACCGCCTGTCGGCTGAGAATAAAAAAGAATGACATTAATAAATTACTTCTGCATTGCGTAAACGCCCGGCACCACACGTGTATACTTCAGAACTTGGCGTATAATATTAAATTTATATTTTACGTTTATTTAGCAAGCGGAAACATTCTCCAATTCCTCGATTAGCTCGTCATATAATGACGTACACTTCAGAGGTGGCACCCTCTCATCTATTGGTCGCGTCCTCCCCTTCTTCCACCGCCGGCTTGGGAGTGGCACATATAGTGACGTAAGCGGCGAAGCGAACGGTTCGTATTCCGAACCGTTATAAGATTCGGCCCCTGATCGTTCGGCGCCGTCGATATAGTCGCTAGGCGTTTTCCGGTTCAATTCAAAGCTAAAGCTTACGGCGCTTGGGGAATGAATCACCGACTCTCACAAGCCGCAATATTTTGTTACCGTTGTTGTCATTCTTCGCTATGATTATAATAATCGCGACATGCACTTCCAATCGCCAGTTGTTTACCTCTGCTGGAAGAGCACGCGTATGCGCGAGCAGACGACGCAGCATAGTTTTACGTCACTATTTTTGTGACCCACGTGACCAGGCCGTATTGCGTTTCTTCTCCTATGACGTTATAGCATCACCCGGAGCCCAGAAACCGAAACCGAAATCGCTCGGTATAGCAATGCTATTATTAAATTATTTATCGGGTATATATGAATGCCACGGTGTGTATCGTGCTTCCTGAAGCAGTACGCAACGCTTGAATTGCAGAACGCATGACCGAAAGTTTTCATGTCTCCACCCCTTTAATAGGAAGCGTTAGCTGGGGCCGAACTCTGACGCGGCCGATTTTAGTGAAGGTCACCTTCATCTTTCCCACATTTTCGCGCGCCCACTTGCATGTAAGAGCACGAACACTCATTGGTTCTCACTGCCTTCTTTAAACTGCTGGGCATTCAGTTCGTTACTAGGAAAGTGACTTAATCCGTGCACTCTTTTTATGCTAAATATGAAACAGTAGAAACATACTTATCTGCAGCTTGTCGATGTCTCCTTCACTGTGTTTGTAGCGAGATACATCGTCGGTATCACCTCCTTGTCGCATCGTAGCTATATAGGCCGTCTTCCTTTTGCACACACTATGTAATATTCGTGACGCTCGCAGTCACGCAGAGTGGAGGAACTCAGCGCACTCGCAAAAGCAGCACCGGCTAGTTGTTTTTTCAGCACTGCGCCGTGAACAGTAGGTGCGCGTTGCCATCTGTAAAATCGCCGAAGCTATTGGCAGTCTTTTGGGGTGCACGGAAAGATTGCTCACGGAGCAACAGAAATATCCAAGAAATAGTGGTCATCGTCGAGCCTGATCACTACGTCGCGCACTGCAAGCTCGTTGTACGAGTTTGTTTACACTGGGCGCCTCCGAAGCTTAGCCGCCATGCTCGCCCGGTGAATCGATGTGACACGGAGGAAGGAAACTAAGGAGAGGCCCTGACGTCACTTTTTGTGAAGCAAAAGTGAAGCCGGAAGTTGGCGTTGCTCATGGCGATGCTCCGCCTTTTGTGCCACCCTCCTCTCTTGTTTACATCTTTCGCGAAACCACGCCGCGCTGCGCGTGGTATCGCGCGTGGAGCGCGCGCGCTCGCGCAACATCCGGCAGAGCATGGTGCAGGTAACACAGCGCAACAAGACACGGTGACTAACGCAAACCCGCCCACACAGCGCCTTTGTCACGGCACGAAACCTACCAGAGCAACACGTGTGAGCGCTCAAAAAAATCAGAACAACGCCGCCATTGTGGCCCAAAAGGCGGGGCCATGCAGCAAAAAAAAAATAAGAAAGCAGCAAAAAAATGAGAACCTACTACGTCATTTCCGCCACACTTTTCTCCTAGCGCGCGGAGGGGGTAGGGCCTCTCCTTAGTTTCCTTCCTCCGTGCGATGTGATGACGCCACCACAGCGTTCCCTCGTGGTATAATGCGAAGCGTACTAAATTACAAATTAGTCTAATGCACATTCAGTGTACATGTTGTAAGCTTTAAAATGCTTCTAAACCACGTCAAACTAACTAATAATATCGTACTAAATGCGTTTGTTTTAAAACTCGCTTGTACATGTAATGCACTTGGTGTAACGACAAACAAGTAAAAGAAGGCACGACCATATACACCGACGGTATGATCACGTGAGCCCCAGTTTGTCGACCGCCCAGAAGGCAACGCCCAAGGAATGATAGCCAGCCAGAGTGAATCTAGATAAACCAATGAAACTGGAGGCTTGTCGAAAGATAAACTGTGTCTCGGTGCCATTCGTGCTTTCATCTTGGGGTGTCGCCAGAGCTCGTGAAGATCCCGAGTTTCGCCAAACTCGGCGCATCCTGCATAGCACCCCAGAACCTTTGTTCCACACGAATGTTGCATAGGAATGGCACTGGCCACCGGGTGGCAATGTGGCCCAGGTGGACCTGATTCGCTCGGAGTATGTGCCTATAAGGACAGGCGAAAGTCGAAGAAAACAGACCTTCGAGAAGAACGCAATAAGAACAGCCATTTTGTTCTCCCAGGTTCCACGCTACAAAGCACGAAAGTTTTTTTTTTTGCATAACACAAAGCCATGCGCAAGCTTCTAGTTATGATGTCCAATGAATGAAATCTTTCTTAAAGTGATTATTTAGCAAATGAACACGACACTGCTACGTTTTTGGAAGGAAAAAATCTAAACAATTTTTCGAGAGCACCACTGAAAAACCAGAACCGAAAGCAAATCATGGGTGTTGTGTTTCTGCCATCTAGTAAGAGACTACAGAAGTACGTCCTGTGCGGTTTAAAAAGAAGTGCGAAGTGGGAATCGAACCATTCTACGGCTCGGCCACGGCTTCCGAGGCTTTGCCAAGCGGTACGCTCATGTTTTTATAGATACCACGTGCATTTTCACGAAAGTGTTACAAAACACGCTTTTGGGAACAGTGTTACGCCATGTGTGGAGAGTCCAGATAGGCATCAATCGAAAGCTGAGTCTCCGGACTACATACGCTGCACTGGGTATTACGATAGACGCTGTCGTTTTAACAGAGGTATCGTTCTTGCCTCGAAAATCGAGTACAAATTTTCGTCGTTTCCATAGGCTTCCATTGCTAAATCTTTAACCGCTGTTGGAGCAAAATTCTTATGTGCCATAGCGTGATCAGTGCAATTGGCTCGTGTGGATTGTCTTCCAGAACACGCCTGTCACCTGCCTTTTTCAGTAATCGACCTGTAGTTTTTGTTATTCTCGAAAAACCCGCTCTCCCCCTTCATTGAAAACGCGCTAGCTTCGTGCCAGGCCTGCTTGGGGCGCTAGTTGGTACGTGTCCGGAAAAGCTGGATATGGCTGAACAATTCAGGCTTCTTTAGTGCCTTCAAGTTCACGGCTGCCCTTAGTGCTGCTAACTCTTCACTCTATGACAACCCTGACGTACACAAAATTTCCCTCAATGGCTAAAAAAAATCATTGCACTGTACTTTCTAAAAAAAATACGTAAAGCCAAGTGTTATCTTAGTGAAGAAAAGCCGTGCACTCACCATATGCAGTCATGAATCCAGACACCTCCCTTCCGAACGTTGTCACCAGGAGAAGAGGATACGATCTCGCAGTTGTCGATCAAGTTGGAGTCTCCAGGGTTCCGTATCCCAATCGCTGCCAGTCAGTTTGTTGCGTACTCCAGGGTAGCGTATCGTACTGCTGCCGAGTAGTAGCGGCGCCTGTCTATCGAAGCTCGACCGACGTTACTTATTGGATAGCGTGGCGTTGTCGGCGGGCTGCAGGCACCCGGTAGACCATGACAACCAAGCAAGGGCGAGACGATTTTTAGTGCGAAACTTGCAAGGTTTATTCAAAGGTAGATGAAAGAAAATTGAAGAGAAGAGAATGAAGTGATCAAAAGTACATTTCGGAGCCCCTTAAATAGGCTCCCTACAATCATGGGGGGAACTTGCTTCCGTCGACGTCACGTGACCGGCACAGAAGGAGGGCCTCTCCTCCTCTGGTTATACCGAGCCTGCTGAAAGGAGGAGGGCGTCCCGTCTCCTGTAATTGTAGATGCTTGTCCGTCTCTTTTGCACGTTGCTGGTTCGTGGAAGTTTTCTTTTGGGCGTTCGAGGAACGGGTCCCTTTAAAGTCGCACACACACACACAAAAGAGGCCTGTACACTGCGGGGCCTCCGCCAGACCGGCAGATACTCGGAATGGTCATGGCGAATTAAGAAGTCACGCTTCATTTCGACGAGGCCTGCTGGAAGAAGGTCGGGTGAGATAAAGTTCTTTCTGCACGAGGTGCGGGACGCCAACCATAGCAGGCGAAGTCACGCCTCATTTCGACGAGGCAGGGTGAGAGATGGTCGGCTGAAATTCCTTCCTGCACATGGTGCCAGACGCCATCCCTAACACTGGGCAGAAGGTTGCTCGGACTGAATACTATGGTAGCGCCGACGTTGTCGTTTAGCCGCCTGGGAAGCGACATTGACTGTCGGGGCTTCATTTTGGGTCGATGGAACAACTTTTACGAGCGTTTGATCGATGTCGTGCCGTTTCGGAACCGGGGAGGCAAGGGTGCGATTTTGGAAAGCGGCACTGTTGGTTTTTGTGGCTGGCTGCAGGAGGGGCTCTGATTAAAATCAAACTGAAAAAGCATCCCGAATGAGAGGGCGGATAGGCCCACGGACGCAAATGGGCTTGAGATGTTGGTTGCTAGGAGGGCAAGTATCCAGGGTTTTTTGCGATGACTAAGGCCCGGCGCGAATAGCGTTCTTCTTTCCTGTCGGGGAGTCTTGCGCGGGCTGGGAGGCGCCAGGAGGGAGGTGTTTACCGACGCGCGTTTGGAGTGAATCAGGCGCATGCGCGGAAACGTCACTCTCATTCGTGGTTTGTGGCGAGGCAGCGAGACTACTAGCGGGCGACGCGCCGTTCAGAGAAGGAGGGCCGTGTGAGAGGGATTCCCCGAGGCCCCTCGCAGTGAGTCACAAGTGTGGGCGGAGACTTCCGTGTTTACGGATGGCGCGGCATTGTCCGTGGCAGACAAGGCGCCGTCAAGGCGGGGGAGCGGATCTGGGGAAGCGACCGCGCGCAGTGGGAGCAGTGGGAGGGAGGCACACGCATGCGTAGTGGCCTCGCTAGCAGACGAATCTCCGCGGTGTTGTCCCGCGGGGCTTGTTTGAGGCGAATCGCTCGCGTTTGCGGAGACATCAGTTTCTTCGTATTTTAGCAGTCGTGGTAATTCACGATCAGGAGATGTTGCAGCGTTGGGAAGTACATTTTCTTCTGTTGACGTGCCTGTGGCGTTGTAGGGGGGCGAAGATACGTGGTGGTCACGGCGTGCATGTATACGTTGGCACTCTGCAACGGTGCTGTCTGAGGGAGAACTGACTTCGGAAGGAGTCGCGTTCTCGGCGCAGGGTTCAGAAACTCGTGGCGATAATGTACCGACACTGGTGCTCGTTCAGAGGGAGCTTTCGTCGCTATCAGTGGTGGACGTCAGTTCGCAACTGTCAGCGGAGGGAGACGGTTGTGGGGAGGTGATTTCACGAGGCGGTGAGCCAGAGGAAGTACTGGCGCTACTTGAGGATGTGCCAGGACTTGAGTCGTGGCTTTCCCCGCTTTGTTCGCGTTGCTCGTCACCGACAGCGGAAGCCGGAAGGGGGTCTTCTGGAGTTCGGCGTGCGACAGGGGTGCAGGGTTGAGTTACTGAAGCGAGGTGGTCCGCAGCTACTCGTGAGATGAAGTAAAAGCTCACGACTGGGGGGGTGTCCTCGACTTCAGGGCCGCTGAGGGGTTAGCAAGAGGAGGGATTCTCAGGCACTGGGGATGATGTCATATCTTTAGCTGCAGGAGACTGCGATGGGGCTTGTGCTTGTTGTGGAGCTTCATCGAAGCAAGTTGTTGTCATGAGTCTTCTCGGAGGTGCGTGTCTTGCGAACACTCTTGACCATGGAGGACGAGCTGGGCTGACGAGAACGTAGAATTTTTCCACTTTCACTGAGGAGTGCCTCGACGTTGCGAGAACGTACGAGCGCACTTGCTCCGATGACGGGAGACGCTAACTTTTTATTGATTTCCACGATAGAAGGAGAAGCGCTCGGTTGAAAGTCTAACGAAGCGGCGGAATACAGTAAGCTAAGGCCCGCTCCCTTTTTGAGCCCTAATAAGGACTGCGCTCGAGGGTCCGGTCGTGAGAGACGAGCGGGGACGGAGGAGAAGAAAAGCGTGACATGTAAAACCCCTGAAACCTCGTAAAGTAGTGCCACTCTCCTCCTCCACCTTCACTCCTCCTCGTTTATCCTCTCTTTCACGCTCCCTCCTCGACCATGGCGCCGCCTACGATGCTCGAGCGCAGCAAACGACCTTTCGCAGAGTGAATGCACGCATAGCAAGGCAGTGCTCTTTAGGCGTTCACGTTGGCTTTCCAGCTCTGCGTAACTTCGTGTACAGCATAGAATTTCTAGTCGAATGCTTATACAAATTCGGTAATGGCAGCTTTTGTTTAATTTTTTGATAACTATTTCTTTAAAAAGTATATGAAGGAATGTTAACGCTGTGCGTTGACGACTGTGAATGTATCGCGTGCCCTACAATTAGGTACGCAGCATTTGTCAAGGGCGTGTCGAAAGACATTGTTGCGAATGGTTGTAAATAACACGTTTACCATCGAATGACAACCTCTTGGCTTCCAGCAAGCCCTCAGCCTAAAGAATCCGCGCCGCCGTTACCATGTGAATTCGCGGCGCGTATCAGCTATGACGTGCAAAGGCTGACGGAGATCACTGCTCTGGAGGTTCGAAAGTGTATTACAAGCTACAGTGCCGCCAACGTGCGTGCTTGCCAATCTAAGCGCGCGCAAAGCCTCAGAAGTGGGCGCTGGTGCTATTATGTTTCTCGTGTCTCAACGCCGACAGAAATACCGCGGCCGATCATCGAGTCGGGACTGTGCGTACACAAGGAAATAAAATGAGTTGTTAGCATTCGTGCCCGAAGCGGGAGCGCGATAACAATGCTTCACTCAATCTCAAACAAGACCACTGTGGCCTTCAGTAATTTTTTCAGGTTAATGACTTATAACGAATAACACTTCATCGTGCGTTGGTTCGTCCGTTTACTAAATGACGTACTTGTCGTGAACCGAGTTGCACTGAGGTGCATGCATTGAGGACGGTTGCACTCCATTCGAAGTAACATTTGCGAGACATGACTTTATTAGTGAAGTCATGATCGCGCAAAGAATCCCCCCGCTATGACGCGGCCGAAATTGCAGCAAGTGAAATGATGTTTTATCCATAGGTTAAAATGATATGAAACGCGCATTCGATTTGCAAGTTAACAGTTTATTTTCACATAGATGCATTACAGATTTACCTTTGCAGTCACAAGTCCGTGTGCACCATTTATTGTCTCAGTGCGTAAATAAACGCACCATCCTAAGAGTCCTACAGCAAGCGCGTCTCAATTAGGCATAGTGACTGTAGAAACTAATAGTGGTATAGACGAGCAAGCGAACGAATATATGAGCGCGCGAACTAAACGAGCGAGCAAACGAACGAGCAAACGGCTAAGCACGAACGACGGCTAAAGCAGCCAGGAAACGGGCGGGCGACCGCGCGTTTTCTTTGCGAGTGCTCCACCGTCGCATCTTAAGCTTCGCACACTTTAAAGCTCACGCGAATTAGCACATACGTCTCAATTACCTATGATGCTGTCGCTCGACGACGAACGCACCGCGTAACACGGTTTTGGGAGAGCGCGCACGCTTTTCATCGGTGCCTCTGTATCGCAAATCCACCGGGCGACCGCCAACGAGGAACACGAACAAATGTGGCAAACAAAGCTAGTCTATCTAAAGAAGGCTAGTAAGTAACCACAAACGGCAGAGAGTTGCTCACCTGAGGCGCTGTCAAGATCGAGACTGAAATTTTATCAAAAGGACAGCGCTGAATCTTAAAAATTTCGTAATCACGTTATCGCACGCAACCTCGCGTGCCCGCGAACTCAAGCCGGTTGGCGTTCAGAACGATTAAGCGCACCAAATATGACTAACACGACCACGTAGTGCACATATAAGCAAAGCAGACGTTGAGTAAAAATCATATTAAAGCGTGCATACAGATGACAACATGCACAGTGCACTGTGCAATATCTACTACGTTATTGCCCGCAGTACAATTCGGAAGCCTGGCACATACAATACTCTGAGAGAGCCACAGCTTACATCACATAGTCGCGCGGAGGAAGTTGGTCGGAAGTTCTCCCTCCCGATTCGGTGAAGCCATGTCTTTATACTTCACCCGTTGCGCTTACCGGACGGTATCGCGAACATACTCTTGCGTTTGCTAAAACTATATTGGCATCCAAAAGCGCAGCAGATCACGGTAACAGAAAATTACGTGAAGCGACGTCGCACTTGCCACAAAACTTCCTTCAAGGCGTTCACAAGACCAAAACAACACAGAATAGGAACGGAAGGAATGCCGCCAACAAGCGCCGCTTCTCGAGGAAAGATGGCACTGAAGCGCGACTGTAAACAAACGAAGCCGGCGCAAGGGGCCACGTGATGCCATTAGGCCAATAGCGACGCGGCGTCGGCTTCGGCCGGAGCGCTGGAGGAGGAGGCGGCATTCTTCAAAGCGTGGCACTACTTTACGAAGTTCTAGGGGTTTTAGTGACATGCTCTGATTAGAGCGAGAACAAAAGATCCGGGGCGAAGAGGTGCACCTGCTACTGCAACAGCACATCAGGTGTTGCGTGCGGCGAGAAGGCATTGCTTCGACGTCACGTCACCCTCACTCTCGGAAGGCGGCGCGCGGTTTGTATCTCTCTCTCTCTCTCCTTCACCCTCACTGGGCTTAGCGGCTGCGCGCACCTGCCGGCCTTGATGGCGGCTGTTCCCTCGGGCTCTGGTCGCGCACAAGCAGCTTGCAGGCCTGGGCATCACGTGTTGCTGTGGTACACTACTCGCAGCGAGAAACGACCGCTTAGCGGCGCTCAGCAGGATATTAGGGCTTTCACATTCACAACTCATAGGAAGCGTCCTCGTGTTTTGTTTTGGCCATATTGTACAATTTTTGGCGCTTTGGAGTGTGGCTTTTTCGCAAGATGTCGTGCATTGCGGTAATCGCGGCGAAATGCGTGTGCGAGTCCCAGGAACAAAAGTCATCCACGAGTATTTCAAGGTGACGTGTCCTCAAAGTACTCGTTTTTCAGATAAATTGGAGTTATGAGACAGTTTACCGATTAGTGTTTTCGGGAGTTTTCATATTTATCGAAAAACACAGTACCCCAAAGCTATAACGTAAATCTATTCCAGGGTGATTTTATTCCAATCTCACGCTCGTGTGAACTTGCACCTGTCCTTCCTGCTTTTTATATAGTCGCAATGTGTGCTCTTAGTGACTTACATGTAGTATTGGTAGTGACGGGCCTTATTCTTCAGTGAGAACAAAGTGTTTTTGCGTGTGTTTGCACATGTATAGTGACTGCATGCAAAAATAGTGATTGTTCCGGTGACACTCCCTGTGGATGGGTACATGGTGATATTAATGTGCGCACATTCATTATAACAGGCTACGACTAACTTCGGCGACGTCGTATTGCTGGGTTATTTTAGAGCGCAGCTCTTTGAGGCGCCCGTTCCTGCGGCGAGCGTCGGCGTTCCCGGCGTAAAGGCCCAACCACTGGCACGCATCGGCGAGCTTCGGCACCGTTGTCAGATGGGGAGAGGACTTGGCACCCGGAGGTGCCGCGTCCCAGAGCTTACATGTACGTACTCATCAACCACTCATCATTTGGTACATTGACCCTGGCGCTCCCCCTCTACCTGGGCTGACTGGGCGCGGGGCTTTGGTTCGGGCCAACGGTACTTCCCGGACAAGGGGGCTGCTGTGGTGTAACACAACTGAGTGACTGCACTAAA